>NW_026974736.1:0-180503 GCF_015220805.1 Pogoniulus pusillus
CTGAGGAACAGGCCCTGGGGGTCTGGGGTGAGGAAAAGCTCAACAGGAGCCTGCAGTGTGAGTGCAGCCCAGACACAACCCTGTGCTGGGTGCAGCCAGAGCAGTGTGGGCACAGGGCAAGGGAGGGGATTCTGCCCCTTGGCTCTCCTCAGACCCCACCTGCAGTCCTGGGGGCAGTTCTGGAGCCCCCAGCACAAGCAGGACATGGAAGGGTTGGAGCCAGCCCAGAGGAGGCCACCAAGATGCTGAGAGGGCTGCAGCAGCTCTGCTCTGAGCACAGGCTGAGAGAGTTGGGGCTGTGCAGGCTGGAGAGGAGAAGGCTTGGAGGAGAGCTTGGAGTGGCCTTGCAGGATCTGCAGGGGGCTGCAGGAGGGCTGGGGAGGGACTATTGAGAAGGTCTGGGAATGGCAGGAGGAGGAGGAGGAATGGGTTTGAAGTGGCAGAGGGGAAACTGGAACTGGATGTGAGGTAGAAATTGTTTGCAGGGAGGATGGTGAGAGACTGGCACAGGTTGAGGGTGCTGAGACACTGGCACAGGTTTCCCAGGGAGGTTGTGGAGCACAGAAGATCAAAGATCACGTTGGGTGCTTCTGTGCTCCACAACCTCCCTGGAGGTGTTCAGGACCAGGCTAGATGAGGCCATGAGTGACCTGTTCTAGTGGGAGGTGTCCCTGCCTATGGCAGGGGTTTGGAGCTGGCTGAGCTTTGAGCTGCCTTCCAACCCAAACCCTTCTCTCAATTAACACTATAATATGAATTATGAATTATTTTACCATGAATATTATTTTTTATTATTAATATTCAAAAGTTCAGGGAAAATTCCCCCAAAATCGTTTGGATTTTTGGTCATCAGGAAATAGTTGCACAAAAGGTATTGGTAAACATGGAGTGAATCAGTCTGAGCAGCCAGAACCTGGAAAATGGGGAAGCAAAGCAGGACAAATTCCAGCTACACTTATGGAGCCTTAGCATTAACTCCAGCACACGACACAGCCATCCCTCCACTGCCATCTCCTCTGGAAGGCAGGGGGAAGGCAGAGTCCCCAGGCAGAGGGAGGCAGAGTCCCCAGGCAGAGGGGAGGCAGTCCCCAGGCAGAGGAAGGCAGAGTCCCCAGGCAGAGGGGAGGCAGAGTCCCCAGGCAGAGGAAGGCAGAGTCCCCAGGCAGGGGGAGGCAGAGTCCCCAGGCAGAGGGGAGGCAGAGTCCCCAGGCAGGGGGAAGGCAGAGTCCCCAGGCAGAGGAAGGCAGAGTCCCCAGGCAGGGGGAAGGCAGAGTCCCCAGTCAGAGAGGAGGCAGAGTCCCCAGGCAGAGGAAGGCAGAGTCCCCAGGCAGAGGGGAGGCAGTCTCCAGGCAGAGGGAAGGCAGAGTCCCCAGGCAGGGGGAAGGCAGAGTCCCCAGGCAGAGGAAGGCAGAGTCCCCAGGCAGAGGAAGGCAGAGTCCCCAGGCAGAGAGGAGGCAGAGTCCCCAGGCAGGGGGAGGCAGAGTCCCCAGGCAGAGGGGAGGCAGAGTCCCCAGGCAGAGGGGAGGCAGAGTCCCCAGGCAGAGGAAGGCAGAGTCCCCAGGCAGAGAGGAGGCAGAGTCCCCAGGCAGGGGGAGGCAGAGTCCCCAGGCAGGGGGAGGCAGAGTCTCCCGGCAGAGGGGAGGCAGAGTCCCCAGGCAGAGGAAGGCAGAGTCCCCAGGCAGAGGGAAGGCAGAGTCCCCAGGCAGGGGGAAGGCAGAGTCCCCAGGCAGAGAGGAGGCAGAGTCCCCAGGCAGGGGGAAGGCAGAGTCCCCAGGCAGAGAGGAGGCAGAGTCCCCAGGCAGAGAGGAGGCAGAGTCCCCAGGCAGGGGGAAGGCAGAGTCCCCAGGCAGGGGGAAGGCAGAGTCCCCAGGCAGAGAGGAGGCAGAGTCCCCAGGCAGGGGAAGGCAGAGTCCCCAGGCAGGGGGAAGGCAGAGTCCCCAGGCAGAGAGGAGGCAGAGTCCCCAGGCAGGGGGAAGGCAGAGTCTCCAGGCAGGGGGGGGGCTGGGTTGCTGCTCAGCTGCTGGTGCAAGCTGCAGACAGGTGGCTGCTGTGGTTCTCAGCCAAACCAGCCCTGAATGGAGTGCTCCTCACAGTGGAGAGTCAGCGCTGAAAGGCTTCTAACTCACTCCTGTAAAGGGATAATTCTCCTGGGGGTGGTCTGGACCTGACCCCAGGTCCTCCTGACTGCTCCCTGGGGGTGGTCTGAACCTGGCCCCAGGTGCAGAGGTTTGCTCACTCCCACTTCCTGGCTATGGCCCCCATAACACCAGAGGAACTTCCTATTTCTCTGTCTTTGCCCCTCCTGCCTGCCAGCACCTCCCTGGTTCCTGCAGAAGAGAAGGCTCCAGGGAGACCTTCCTGTGGCTTTTCAGTGCCTGGAGGGGGTTTGTAAGATGGGGATAGGGGATGATGGTTTTAAACTACAAGAGGGTGGGTTCAGAGCAGATATAGGTAAGGAGTTAAGGTGAGGATGATGAAGCACTAACCCAGGCTGCCCAGTGAGCTGGGAGATGTCCCATCCCTGCTCAGGTGAGATGGGACACTGAGGAACCTTTCCTGCTGACTTAGACGAGCTTTAGAGCTCCCTTCCCTCCCCAAGTAGTGTGGGACTGATTCTGTGAGTGCATGAAGTGAGCAATGGGTGGCAGGACCCCTGAGCTGCACAGTCCCCCCAGATGTGGTGCCTGACTGGGCTATGACCATGGCCTCCTCTTCACGGAGCATCTACCATGTGCTCCACAGCAGGACAGCAAGACAGCAGCTGGCTACTGACACCTCAGCTCCCAGGCTGCTAAGGACACCCCCCTGGGCTCCACTCTGCTGCTCTGTTTGAGCCCTGAAGTCAGCAGCAACACCCCCTTGGGGCTGGGTCCCTGGCAGCTGCTGCAGCGCTGGAGGAGGGGGGAGGCATGGCTGATTAATCTGTGCTCAGAGAGCTGCCTGCTGGGATTAGTGCTGCGAGGCTCTGAACATCTGCAGCACCACAGCAGCCCAAATTCAGCAGCACTGGAAGCCAGAGAGTTGCAGCAAGGCTGGTAAGAGCTTCATGGGAGGGTGAGGGTGTGTTGGGGTGGGAGACCCACTGAATTGCCACTGTCAGGGAGCAGGACAGGAAGGAGTTGTTATGGGAAAGGTGGCAGTGGTGCCATTATCTTGGCTTTGAGCAGGAAGAGGGAGGCTGAGAATGGAGATGAGGATGGAATTCTTGAGCGTGAAGGGTGAGGAGGCACTGGCACAGGTTGCCCAGGGAGGTTGTGGAGCACAGAAGCACCCAAGGTGATCAAAGACACAACCCTGTGCTGGGCTGCAGCCAGAGCAGTGTGGGCACAGGGCAAGGGAGGGGATTCTGTCTCTTGGCTCTGCTCTCCTCAGACCCCACCTGCAGTCCTGGGGGCAGTTCTGCAGCCCCCAGCACAAGCAGCACATGGAAGTGTTGGAGCCAGCCCAGAGGAGCCACCAAGATGCTGAGAGGGCTGCAGCAGCTCTGCTCTGAGCACAGGCTGAGAGAGTTGGGGCTGTGCAGGCTGGAGAGGAGAAGGCTTGGAGGAGAGCTTGGAGTGGCCTTGCAGGATCTGCAGGGGGCTGCAGGAGGGCTGGGGAGGGATTATTGAGAAGGTCTGGGAATGGCAGAATGAGGAGGAGGAGGAATGGGTTGGAAGTGGCAGAGGGGAAACTGGAACTGGATGTGAGGTAGAAATTGTTTGCAGTGAGGGTGGTGAGAGACTGGCACAGGTTTCCCAGGGAGGTTGTGGAGCACAGAAGCACCCAATGTGATCTTTGATCACCTTGAGTGCTTCTGTGCTCCACAACCTCTCTGGAGGTGTTCAAGGCCAGGCCTTGAGCAAGCTGGGCTGGTGAGAGGTGTCCCTGCCTATGGCAGGGGGGTGCCACTGGATGATCTTTAGGGTCCCTTCCAACCCAACCCATTCAATCAATCTGTGACTCCAAACCTATCCTAGGTCTTGTTGGCTGTGCCTGTGGCTCCTGAGCCTGAGGAGGATGTTGATGGCTGTGTAGAGGCAGCAAGGCTGAGAAGCCAGGAGGAGGGCTGGAAGGACCTCGCACACCAGGTACAAGGGATTTGTGTCAGCCCTGAAGGTCTCTAAGTTCCAGTTCCCTGTGTCTGGGAGGTGGTGTGAGGGTGGCTGTGGTCCCTGGCAAGTCCCAGCTCTTGCAGCAAACACAAGCAGCTGCCAAAGCAGAGGCAGAGAGTGGGAAGGTGCTCCTGAGGACTCACCCCACCTGGTTGCTGCAGTTCATCCCCCTGTCCAAAGCCAGTCCCTCCCTGCTGGTCTCCTCTGAGCTGAGCTTTGGTGCTCTGAGCTTTGGTGCTCTGGCCTTTGCTGTCTCCTTGCTCTAACTCGGTTTTCCTGCTCTGACTCTTTGTTTCCTTGCATCACAGCCTTTTGTCCGTGGGGACAAGCAGCACAGGGGATGAGTGGAGACTTCTGAGCAGCCATGGAGGGGTTACAGCTGCGGGTAAGGCTCAGCTCCTGCAGGTCACCACTTCTCCCCATCCCTCAGGCTCCCCAGCAGCTGGGCACAAAGAAAACACCAGCTCCAGCTCCTACTGGCACTGAACGACTCCCTTGTCTATCATTGTGGGACAACTCCAGCAGGCAGCTCAGGATTAAGCCCAGAGAGTGCCTGAGCTCCCAGTTTAAGCTGCTCCAGCTCCCCTTGCCGTGAGCAGCCCAGCCGGCCCCCTCCCCAGCCCGCCCAGGGCTGCCTGGAGGCACAAGGGGACTGCCCATCTCAGAGTTAATCTCCTCCTGCTCCATGCTAGGAGGAGATGAAGCTGCTATAAATAGCTGGTGAAGCCCTCCTGCTCTCAGCTGTGCTTCACACACATGGCAGAGAGGCATTAGGGAGAATTAACTCCAATCCCTCAGGCACTTTCCTGGGCACAAAAGCTGTTCCAGCCCTGCTGCTTAATCTCCTCAGCCAGGGGAGGTCAGCAGCGTGTTCTGGAGGGGCTGAACCAGCCCAGTGGACGAGGAAACCCGGAGCAGGACCTCCAGTGAGCTAAGGCTGGCCACTTCAACCTGAGTGACAGAGCAGCAGCTGCCCGTGGCACCCAGCTGCATTCAGGAGCATGGCAAGGTGCTCTGTGCCCCCCTTGCTGGGGCTGGGCTCAGTTGGTGTAGTTTGGTTACCTTGCACACGTGCTGGGATGCCTGACAGCAGCCTCTGGGACCAAGACAGCTCCTGGTGATGGTATGTGTGGGGCCCTGGGGCTCTTTCTAGCTCTCCCTACATGGTGCTGAGATGTGTTTTTGCCTGGTCACTGGCAGGGTGTGTGATGATTAGCCTGGGTGAGCAGGGTAGGGCAGAGAGCTCTGTGTGAAGTCTCCGTTTCCTCTTCCTCCTAATTGCTCAAAGGTTGAAGGAAAAGAAGCCACAGCAGAGAGCTAAGCTGCCCCCAGGGTGGGTGCACTTCACCTGCAACCTGTGTGCCTGTGTCTGAGTGGTGGCCTCCATCCCCCTGCCTTGCTGAGCTCATGGGCTCAGAATGAAGGATTGTGGAGCCACGCATGGGAGATGGAGAAAGCAGCTGGAAGGGAGGTGAGAGCAGACAGGTTCTGGAGTGGGAAGTCAGTGGAGCCTCCTCTGTAGATACCTACCCTTCTGCTCTTCCCAGCCTCTCACAGGCAGAGTACAGGAGGTATTTTCCTGCAAGGTAGAGCATCTCCTTAGGGTCATGAACAGTCCTCAGACTCCTGCACTTTGGTGCCCTGGCAAGAGAACAGATCCATGCCTCTGGTTCCATCGCTGTGCAGTGCCACTAGAGGAGGGGTCAGAGAATGGAAGAGACCTTCAGGGCGACTGCTGCCCACAGAAGACAAAGAGGAGTTTGGGCTAAGGCTGAGGGTGCAGTGTTGGTGTCTTTGGCTCCTCAGCTGGCTGTGCAGAGCATCTGGAGCTCAGCAGATGAAGCATCTACCAGAAACGTTTTCCTATCAGCCACATCCCAGCAAGGCAGAAGTGAGGGTTTCAGAGTGAAGCAAGGATGCAGGCAGAAAGACAATCAGGGGAGCTGCAGGTTGGTGAGAGTCAGCTGGGTGAAACCAAACTCAAGAAAGTCATCCCATGCCCACTCCAGGGCAAGGAGGGCCCTGTCCCACTCCTTGCTGCAGGAAGTCAGCACCAGCAGCTCACTGCAGCTGGAGGCAGCACCCCTCATGAACTGAATCCTGACAGCATGAGGCTGATTAAAGATCTCAGAGCAGAGGCTTCTCCTCGTGTGGATTCCACCTCCTGCCCTCTAAGGCACTGTATGAGATGGGGACCTCTAAACCAAGCTATGCTGGTGTCCAGATGATATTCCCCTCTTTACAGACACACATCACTGAGGCTGGAGCACAGACTCTGTGTGTGCTCTGGCAGCTGCAGGGCTGAGAGGCTCTGCAGGTGCCTGCATGGTCTTAATTCAGCTTTGAGGCTTTGGTCATCTGAAGAAAGCTGCCTTCAGATATCTAGGGGGAGGGTCCCAAACAGGCAGAAAGGGCTTCAGAAAGAATTCTGATGTGTTTATGTTATTGTGCAGCAAGTGGAGCTGCAGCCTGAGCTGCTGGATTTGCAGAGCCCTGTGTAAGTCTGGAAGTGGGGTCCTGGGAGGCATTCAGGAGAGTGTGGGCAGCAGACCCAGGGAGTTCTCCTCCTGCTTTACTCTGCCCTAGTGAGACCTCACCTGGAATATTGCATCCAGCTCCAGAGGGACAGGGATCTGCTGGACAGAGTCCAGGGGAGGGTACAAGGATGCTGCAGGGACTGGAGCACTGCTGATGAGCAGAGGCTGAGAGCCCTGGGGCTGCTTAGTCTGGAGAGGAGAAGGCTGAGAGGGGATCTGAGCAATGTCTATCAACAGCTGAGGGCTGGGGGTCAGGAAGGGACAGGGACAGGGACAGCCTCTGCCCACTTGTGCCCTGGCACAGGACAAGAGGCAATGGATGGAAGCTGCAGCACAGGAGCTTCCACCTCAACTGTGCTCTGGAAGGGTCCCAGAGCCCTGGCACAGGCTGCCCAGAGAGGCTGTGGAGTCTCCTTCTCTGGAGCCTTTCCAGCCCTGCCTGGATGTGTTCCTGTGCCACCTGCACTAGGTTATGGTCCTGCTCTCAGGGGGTTGGACTGGGAGACCTCCAGAGGCCCCTTCTGACCCCTAGCATCTGTGACCTGTGCTCCTGTGGTCTTGTGGCTCTGTGGCTTCCTCAGCTGGCAGGGTCAAGGCTCAGCTGCCTTGCAGAAGGTTTTGCATCGACTGTCCCATGTCTCAAAAAAGGGGAAGGGGGCCCTGTGGAAATCTGAGGGGAGGGTTTCAGTCTGCCTGCCCCACGAGTGACTGCAGGCAAGCTGAAACAGCTCTGGCCCACGGAGCACTCGGGATGCGAGTGGCAGACCCTGTGCGTGCACCACTGCTGGTTACACCTCCCAGGCAGGGGGAGCACAGCTCTTGCTCAGGCACCTCAGCCTCTGTCACCTGCTCCTTGTTTTCCTGCAACAGCCATGGGGTAGTATCCCCAACCTGGGTGTTCTCCAGTGTTGTGAGAGCTGCACAGCCCCAAAATCTTAGCCAGTTCCCAACACATGGCTTCTGGAAATGCCAGGCTTGCAGATGGGAGGCGATGGAGGGGGAATTACAGGCACAAACCAGCAGGGTAAGAGCAGTACACAGGGAAAACTTCCATCTGTGAGGGCTGGAGCTGCTCAGATGGCCTGGCTGGTGGCAGCCATGAGCAGATGCTGGACTCTGGAGAAAGGACATGGAAAGATAATGTACAGGGTTAACACTCCAGGGGAGTAACCCTGAACCTGACCCTGGGGGTCTGACCCCTCCCCAGGGGTGGGTGTGAGCACCACCAGGTGGTGGTTAGCTCACTGCCCCTCCCTGTCCCATGAAAGCAGGGGGGCTTCCTCTTCTCTCTCTCTCTGCATCACTCTGCTCCCTGCATGCCATCTGTTCCTGGTTCCTCTACCATGTGCCCATCACCCAAGAGGGGGACAAAGCCACCACCACAGACTCTGGCTGTATTTACACTGCTTGTATCTTGCTGTGCTTCCTTCCCTGTCCTTTGTAAACTTCCCTCCCTCAGATACCTCTGCTAAGCTATTGTTAAACTGTTCTCTTTTCTAACTTCCCAGTCGAGTGAGATTGATTTCTTTGGGTGTGCTTAACCTCTCCTCTCTGCTTCTGACTCCTTTCTGTTGGCAAGGGAGGCAGGAGAGGGAAGGGCACTCTACAAATTGTTCTTGGTTCTATCAACTTTGTTAGAGTCTCTGGGAATTTACATCAGAACCGAGCCAGAGAGCCAGGGCTAAGTCCTAGTGGTTGAGAAGGGAGGAAACGAGGGCTGGAAGAGAGAGTCCTGCCTGGGCTGGGCAACAGGAGAAAGGAGTGCAGGCTGCTCTTGTGCCCCAGGGCCAGCAAGGGGATGAGCCAGTGTCCTGCAACCCTCACTGCAAGTCGGGAAGTCACCTCTGGTTCCAGCTCTTTCAGGGGGTTCCTGCTCTGCCAGCTCTGGTGCTGCAGCAGTCCCCTTCTCTGGGAACCTTCAAAGCCAACCTGGACATCTTCCTGGGCCACCCTGCTCTGGCAGGGGGGGTTGGACCCAGTGATCTCTGGAGGTCCCTTCCAACCCCTCCCAGTCTGTGGACCTGTGGCATTAGTCCATGTCCCTGCAGAAGCTTTAGTGTCTGCTGTAGTGTGCCTCTGTCCCCCTGACCTCCTGTCTGTCCTTCCTGCCCACAGCAAGCGCCCAGCAGCCGCAACCTGCTCAAGCTCGCTGCTATGGAGGTGAAGTGGATCCATGTGTTGGTCACCTTCCTCTTCCTGCTGTCTGTGGCAATGACAGGCTGCTTCCTGTGGCAGTACAGCCTGCCCAAGCTGAAGCCCTGTGAGTAGCCAGCGCGAAGCTTGGTCACGGTTTGGCACAGAACCTCTGGCAGCAGCAGCTGCCCTGCTCCCAGGGTGGGCATTTCCCCCTCCCAGAGCTCACACAATTGCCTCCTTGTTGCTGCAAGGATACAGAGCAGATGAACACTGGGTGGAGGGAGGACCCTGCAACTCGGCTGCTGTCTAGACAAGCTCCATTGCTCCTGGCCCTGACCTGGGTCACTTGGCATGCCGAGGAGATATTTCCTGCCACAGTCCCTCCAGCTTCAAATGGGATTTGTTTCACACCTCACTGTGCTTCTTGGCATGGAATGAGAGACTGGCCTGGGTTGGAAGGGACTTCAAAGCTCATCCAGTTCCAACCCCCTGCCATGGGCAGGGCACCTCCTGCCAGCCCAAGTTGCTCAAGGCCTCATCCAGCTTGGCTTGAACACCTCCATGCAGGGAGCATCCACAGCCTCCCTGGGCAGCCTGTGCCAATGTCTCCCCACTCTCACTGGAAATAACTTCTCACTCTCCCCTCTTCCAGCCCAAAGCTATTGGCTCTCATCCTGGCACTCCCAGCCCTTGTCAAAGGTCCCTCCCTGTGACCCTGTGAAGTGGCACTGTGAAAACCTTGAGAGGAATGGGGTTGGATACACAAAAGCCTGCAGGCAGCCTCTGATTCTCTGTGATAAAGGATCTGAAATCTTTCCAAATGCTGGTCTGTGACCTTCACTGGCCACAAAGGTGCTCAGAGGGCTGGAGAACCTCCCCTGTGGCTCAAAGAGTTGAGGCTGTTCAGCCTGGGGAAGAGGAGGCTGCAGGGAGACCTCAGAGCAGCTTTCCAGTACCTGAAGGGGCTCCAGGAGAGCTGGGGAGGGACTTCTGACGAGGGCTGGGAGTGCCAGGGGGAGGGACAATGACTTCTCTCATCTCTGCTTCCAGTGCTGTGTGCTCAGCTGGTGAGTGAGAAGGTAGAGCAGAGTTTTGCTCACAGCTCACCAGCTGTGCTTACAAACATCTTGGCAGCAGCTGGGCAGGCAGTTCCCCCAGACAAGAGAGCTCCCAGGCCTCACTGAGTTCAGACATCTTTGCTTGCCACAGAAATGTAGGATGCATCTCTGGCATATGCAGGGCAGAGCTGAGTCAGAAGGCAGCTGACATCCACTGCTGGCCCAGTGCCAGCTGCCAGGTGGCACTCACACCTCTACACCCATCTGCTGAGGTTGCAGCATGCATGGGACAGCTCTGTCCTCCTGAACTCAGAGTATCCCTTAGGCATGGGCAGGGCACATTCCTGAGGTCTAAACCCTACAGAGTCTTCTGCAGTCCCAGCTCCTTATTCCTCCAGACTGCAGTCACTTGAAGCCTTTGGCTGCTCCTGGCCATTCCTTGTCCATCTCAGGCTGAAACAAGCCATAGCAGCACAGCCTGTCCCCACAGCAGGGCTGCTCCAGGCTCCTGATCATCTTCATGGCCTCCTCTGGACCCTCTCCATCAGGTCCAGATCCTTCCTGTGTTGAGGTCTCCAGAGATGGCCCCAGCCCTGCAGGGGAGGTCTCCCAGAGCAGAGCAGAGCAGAGGGGCAGGATCCCCTCTCTCCATCTCTGGCCCAGGCTGCCCTTGGCCTTGTGTGCTGCAAGCTCACACTGCCTGCTCCTGTCCAGCTTCTCCCCCACCAGCACCCCCAAGTCCTCCTCCTCAGGGCTGCTCTCCATCCCCTCCTCCTCCAGCCTGGACTGGCAGTCAGGGCTGCTCCTGCCCAGCTGCAGGACCCTGCTCTTGCTCCTGTTGAACCTCGTGAGGTTCACCTGTGCCCAGCTCTGCAGCTTGCCCAGGTGCCTCTGGATGCCCTCCTGTCCCTCTGGCACCTCGACAGCACCACTCAGCTTGGTGCCATCTGCACACTGCTGATGGAGCCTTGATCCTGCTGCCTGTAGCACTGATTGAAGTATTGAACAGCTCAGGTCCCTGTATGGACCCCTGAAGGGTCCACCACTTGTCACCTCTCTCCACCTGGACTTCAGGCCATTGAGCACCACCCTCTGGATGGGCCCCTGCAGCCAATTCCTTATCCTCTGGACACCCACCAGGTGCACATCTCTGCGGCCAGGCCAGCAGGATGCCGTGGGGCACTGTGTCAAAGGCCTTGCAGAAGTCTGTGAGGCAGAAACAAATGGAGGCTGTGCCCTTGGACAGCAGGAGCCGGGTGCTGGGTGGGGCTGAAGCCTGCCAGTGTGCCTGCTGAGGTCATGCCTGCTCTCTGCAACCCTTTCCAGCCCCATCCGTGTCGGAAGCGCGCTCCGAGGCCGTGCAGATGTGTCCTCGCTACCCAGAGCCGGTGCCGCTGGACCACCCCATCCCCATCCTGAAGGATGCCTTGGAGAAGGTCTGTGAGGGGAAGCAAACAAGGGGAAGCAGAGCTCCTGACTGCTTTCCTCAAAGGTAGAGGGCAGAACATTCATTTTACCTCTGAAGACCTCTGAGTACGCAGGTAGGGAAGGAGGAGGTGGAGGATGCCAACTCCCTCTCTGACCATGCAGCACAGGTCAGGCAGCAATCAGCCCCCCCAAAGGGTGAGCTGTGGTGCAGACACTGGCAGTGGTCCTCTGCAAGCTGTGCTGAGCATGCTTCAGCAGAAAGTGCTGCCTTGTGGCATCTGCTCTTCTACATGGCAGCCCTCATGGCTTGGCAAGTAGGTGACTTGTGGCTGGTTCTTCAGTCACTGTGTTGCTGCCTTCCCCAGGCCACCATTTGAGAATGAAAATGCTACTTCAAGGAAGGAGGCAGAGGGGAAGGGAAAGGGGAAGGGGATCTGCATCTCGGGCTACAAGCAGGCTGCAGAGGGACTGTGTGCAAAGGGCTGCAGGGACAGCAGCAGGGACAATGGCTGCAGAGTGGAGCAGAGCAGACTGGGACTGGATGTGAGGAACAAGTTCTGCACCAGGAGGCTGCTGGAACACTGCAGCAGAGTGCCCAGAGAGGTGGTTGGGCCATTCCAGGAGATATTCAAGATGGGGCTGGACAGGACTGTGGGCAACCTGCTCTAGTGCAGGATGTGCCTGCTGAGTGCAGGGGTTGGAGTGGATGAGCTTTGGAGGTGCCTCCCAACCCAGAGCATTCTGTGATTCCATGATCTGGACGAGTGACACCAGCCTGTCCTCAGGGTGGTTTGCTGTCTCTGAAGTGTTAGCACTGTCTGGAGCTCTGGGAGGCTCTGCTTGCAGAGAGGAGGTACTGCAGCATGGCCTTGACTGTAGGAACCACATGGGTAGCCACATGTGACAGGGGTCTCCTAACGTGGGCTTCTATTCTCGTGAGTGGCTTACTTGGTCACACCAGAGGCTGCCCCACAGCTCTGAGCATTCCTTTTGCCCTCTGCATCTTTCCCAGCTCAAGCATGGTCCATGGCCCTGTGGAGATGTTGGGATCACTACTTGTGTGCAGCATTTAAAGTGCAAGCAGATCAGAGGTTTATCACAGCAAGCCAGAACACTGGAAGGGACCTCCAGAGCTCATCCAGTCCAAGCCCTGCCAGAGCAGGGGCACCCAGGGCAGGGCACCCAGGAACACAGCCAGGAGGGTTTGAAAGTCTCCAGAGCAGGAGACTTCACAGCCTCTCTGGGCAGCCTGCTCCAGGCTCCAGCACCCTCACAAAATTTCCCCTCCTGCTCCTATAGCACCTCCTCTGCCCCAGCTGGCACCCAGTGCCCCTTCTGCTGCCCTTGGCCACCCCTGAGCAGATCCTGGCTGCATCCTCCTGACACTGCCCTGCACACCTTTAGCACAGCACTGAGGGCAGCCCTCAGGCTGCTCTGCTGCCAGCTCCCAGCCCCAGCTCCCTCAGCCTGGCCTCACAGGAGCTGTTCACTGCCTGCAGCAGCCTGGGGGCTCTGGGCTGGGCTCTCTCAAGCCATTCCCTGAGGTCCTTCTTGACCTAAGGAGCCCAGAACTGGACACAATATCCCAGCAGGCCTCAGCAGGGCAGAGTAGAGAGGCAGGAGAACCTCTCTTAACCAACTCACTACTTCCCTTCAGATCCAGCCCAGGATGATTTCTTGCCAGCAGGACACACTGCTGGCTCATGGGCATCCTTCTGTCCACCAGGAGCCCCAGGCCCTCTCCCCTGCACTGCTCTCCAGTGACCAAGTGGATGATTTGCTCTTAGTTCTCTAAGAATCTTTCCCCTGTGGTTCACTTTTTTTCCTGTCATGGGGCACTGAGCAGAGGTTTGTGTTGTTCCTGAGTGCTGACTTCCATCCCCCTGCCCACCTGTGTGCACGTGAGGTGAGGGCTCTGTTCCTGCATGCACAGGGCTTGGTCCACAGGAATTTGAATTCCTCTCACCTCATACTCACTGCTGTGAAGTCCCTGCTGCTGCCTCAGGGCTCCTGCAGAGAGCTGTGGTGTGACTCAGTCAGGATTAGGTGGGGGAAGGTGCAGAACATCAGGGACATCTCCCCTCTTTGTGCTCCTCAGAAATGAGCACTTCTGTGGAGTGTGCTGGTGAAACTCTCCCTGTGTGGCAGAGGGAACAGCACACAGGGACAGGGTTAGAAGTGACCTCTGAAGATCATCCAGTCCAACCCCTTGCCAGAGCAGGACCACACAATCCAGCTCAGGGCACACAGGAACACATCCAGACAGGCCTGGAAAGGCTCCAGAGAGAGACTGCACAACCTCTCTGGGCAGCCTGTGCCAGGGCTCTGGGACCCTTCCAGCCAAGAAGTTCCCCCTTGTGTTGAGCTGCAACCTCCTGTGCTGCAGCTTCCATCCATTGCTGCTTGTCCTGTGCCAGGGAGCAGTGAGCAGAGCCTGTCCCCCCCTCCTGACCCCCAGCCCTCAGAGAGTTACAGACATTGATTCAATCCTCTCTCAGTCTTCTCTTCTCCAGACTAAGCAGCCCCAGGGCCCTCAGCAGGGCAGAGCAGAGGGGGAGGAGAACCTCCCTGCATCTGCTGGACACCCTCTGCTTAATGGCCCCCAGGATCCCATTGGCTCTCTTGGCCCCCAGGGCACATTGCTGTGCCAGGGATGCTCTCCACCAGCACTGCCAGGTCCCTCTCCACAGGGCTGCTCTCCAGCAGGCACCTCCAGCCTGTGCTGCTGCAGTACTAGAGATGAGGTCTCACCACGGCAGAGTAGGGGGGAGGAGAACCTCCCTTGATCTGCTGGACACCCTCTGCTGAATGACCCCCAGGTGGGTTTTGAATGCCTCCAGAGATGGAGACTCCACCTGAAGCTGAACATCAGATGCATAGGAAGACAGAGGTGTTTGAAGAGGGTTGAGGCAACAGCACCTCAGAAGTCTGCCCTTGGGTTCTGCCTTTCTGTGAAGACTGAAACCCACAGCAAGGATCCTGAACTACCTGAGACAAACTTTTCCTTTCCACAGCCTCAGCTTGTGCCAGGGCAGGTTCAGGTTGGATTTCAGGAACAGTTTCTTCCCAGCAAGGGTTCCCAGGCACTGGCCCAGGCTGCCCAGGCTGGAGGTGGAGTCCCCATCCCTGGAGGTGTCTCAGAGCCTCCTGCCTGTGGTGCTGAGGGAGGTGGTGCAGTGGCAGTGGCTCAGCAGCAGTGGGGTTGTGAGCCCTGGGTGAGCTCCAAGGTCTCTGCCAGCCTCAGCAGCTCCAGGCTGTGGCAGCTTGAAACATTTTGTGATTCTCTCTCTGAGAAAACTTCAGGAGGCTCCTGCTTGCTGCCATGAGCTCAGGCTGTGCTCTGAAGTGCTGATGAACCTGGCCACACCAGCTGGGCCACTGGCACCCAGGGAGGGGAAGACAACAAGCACAAGTGAAGTGTTTGCACTGCTGGCTGTCAGCTCCCCTCGCCAGCCATGAGGACGTGACTCAGCTTGGTCTCAGATGCTGGGCTTGGAAGGTCTCTTCTTCTGCCTCCATCTTCCTGTGCAAGTGAGAGGGCTGCTGTGGGAGCATGGCCTGGCATTGGCAGAGTCAGACAAAGCAAGAGCAAAGCAGCCTGCTGGCAGGGCTGTGTGGAGCACAGCTGCCTGGTTGGGTCTGCACAGCCCTGGCACTGCAGGGAGAAAAGAGCAAGCACAGCTCTCTGGTGGCTCAGGGCTGCCTCTCAGAGTGCAGCTGCAACAGGAGCAAAGGCTCCAGCAGGCTCCATGGCATGGACAGTGCCATGTGTTAGCTGAGGTGGCTGCAGCTTCTGCTAGAGCTCAGAGCCTCAGCTAGTGGAGCAAAGAGCAGGTACACACAGCAGCACTCCACAGGAGGAGATGACAGAGGTGTTATGTGTGACAATGTCCAAAGCCTTGCTAAGGTCTAGGCAGACTACAGCCACTGCTCTGCCTGCAGCTACCCACTCAGGACATCGTGGAATGCTATCAGGTTAGTCAAGCCTGATCTCCCCTTGGGAAATGCAGCCTGACTGCTCCTGATAACCTTCTTCTCTCCCATGCACCTAGAGATGACCTCCAGAACAAGCTGCTCCATCGTTTTTCCAGGGATGGAGGCGAGGCTGGCTGGTCTAAATTGGTTCCAGGGAACAGGAGGAAGAACTTCTTGGCTGGAAGGGTCCCAGAGCCCTGGCACAGGCTGCCCAGAGAGGCTGTGGAGTCTCCTTCTCTGGAGCCTTTCCAGCCCTGTCTGGATGTGTTCCTGTGCCACCTGCACTAGGTTATGGTCCTGCTCTGGCAGGGAGTTGGGCTGGGACATCTCCAGAGGTGCCTGCCAACCCGTGGCATCCTTTGAGCTTGTGATCTGTGATCCTGTAAGGTTTAAGCTTTGGGCTTTAACCATGTAAGCATCATGGAGGATGAGCATCACATTCTCCTGCAGAGTGGACATGCAGGCAGGCAGAAAGATGCAGTGTGAGGAGTTCAAAGCAACAGAGCAGCTAAAACAGCTCCTTCTGCCAAAACCCATTGGGAGAACAGCACTCTCGAGGCCTGGGGCTCCTTCTGCCTGGCACAGCCCAGAGGCAAACTGATCCTCTGCCGTGGCTCTGCAGGTAGATCTGATGCTGCGGCAGCAGCTGCACAGCTCCGCCCTGCCTGCCCTGTCTGCCATCGCCATCTACAACGACACCGTGCTCTGGACCGGCAACTTCGGGAGGAGGAATGCCTCAGACCCTGCCTCGGTGGCACCCAACGAGTACACAGTCTACAGGTGAGGCAGAGCTGTGGGGGGCTGGGTGCTAGCAAAGGAGCAGGGGGGGGCCCAGACACGGGGAGCCTGTGTGCAGGAGAGCCACTGGCACATGACCCTTCTGCTGCCCCAGCTCTGGTGCAGAAGCTTCCTCTGGGTTACACTGAGCCTCTGCCAGACAGCTCCTCAGCTGCTCCTGCTGCACCAGCAGGGGCACAAGTGTGGGCTCACAGGGCAGTGGTCCCTCACGGCGCAGGCTGCCCACGCTGGGCAGGGGGAAGAAGCTCTTCACAGTGGGGGCAGTGAAACACTGGAACAGGTTGCCCAGGTTGCTGCTGGAGGCCCCTCCCTGGAGACACTCTTGGTCTGGTTGCCTGGATAGGGCTGGGGGATAGGTTGGACTGGATGATCCTCGAGGTCTCTTCCAACCTGGTGGATTCTATGATTCTATGAAACTTGATGGGGCCCTGAGCAACCCAATCAAGCTGAAGATGTCCCTCTCGTCCCCAGCAAGAGGGCTGGGCAAGATGGCCTTTGAGGGACTGTATTGGTCTGATTTAAGCTTTCCAGAGACTCAAAATAGCTAACAGAAGAGCACAGTAACAGGATGCCTTCCCCTCTCCCCCTTTTGGAAAGAAAGGAATTGGATTTAGAAAGCAAAAAGGGCAAAACACCCAGAGAAGAGTCTGGCTCCATGGGGAACTTCAACAGTAAATAAAAGGTAATTAAGGTAGGGGAGTTACAGAAGGTATGGGGAAGGGGAAGAAGGTGCAAAATGTATCTACAACCAGATGGGTGGGCATGGGTGGAGGCAGGTTCAGGTGGGGGTTGCCCACCATGAAGTAGGGTGGCCACATGGCAAAAGAGGAGCAGCAGGAGCCAGGGTGGTGCTGGCAGGAAGGGGGGGCAAAGAGAGAGGGAAATAGGAAGCTCCTCTGGTTTTAGAGGGGCCCTAGCCAGGAGGTGGGAGTGAGCAAACCTCTGCACCTGGGGCCAGGTTCAGACCACCCCCAGGAGGGTTAACCACCTGCTGCACTCTGTGACTCTATGAGATGCTCTCCTGCTTGTGCCTTGCTGAGTCCTTTACTTTGGAGTATTTCATTTCTTTCTGCCAGCAGTTGAAATGGGACCAGCAGTGACCACCCTGGAGCACACTGTCCCTTGCACAGGGCTGTCTCCATGCTTTGAGGAGGACTAGGGCATAAAGCTGAGGATTGGAGGCTAGCACAGATCTTGTGAGCAGATGGAAGCAGTGGCATAGGATAAAGGGGGAAAAAAAAGTCTAGGGTGAAAAAGGAGGTTGGGAAGAATACCTGCTGCACACACAGCAGATCTGTGTATTTCTTCATCCCCCAGTGAAGGCAGAGCCATATTGGACAGATCCTCCTCGCTACAAGAAGGCCACTGAGGGGCTGGAGCATGTCCAAAAGAAGGTGAACCAAGCTGGGGAAAAGCTTTGAGCACAGCTGAGGGAACTGGGGGTGCTCAGTCTGGAGAAGAGGAGGCTGAGGGGAGACCTCATTGCTCTCAAAAGAGACTGGAGCTAAGTGGGGTTTGCTCTCCTCTCACATGCAACAGGTGACAGGACAAGAGGAAACAGCCTCAAGCTGTGCCAGGGCAGGTTCAGGTTGGACATGAGGAGCAATTTCTTCCCAGTAAGGGTTCCCAGGCCCAGGCTGCCCAGGCAGGAGGTGGAGTGCCCATCCCTGGAGGTGTCTCAGAGCCTCCTGGCTGTGGTGTGGGGGCCGTGGTGCAGTGGCAGTGGCTCAGCAGCAGTGAGGCTGTGAGCCCTGGGCGAGCAGCTGGGCTGGGTGAGCTCCAAGGTCTCTGCCAGCCTCAGCAGCTCTGGATCTGTGATGAGTTCTTTTCAGCTGAGGATAGAATCAAGCTCTCAGTGTGTGCAAAAAACCCAAGCCCAAACCAACCCCAGGGTGTTTGCTTCCTTCAAAGGTCTATCTGCAGTGGTTGGTAAGTTTGCCACATGTGGAACATTTGGGCTGCACTCTGCCTCCCAAAGGTTGTCCTCAGAATGAACAATTCTGGGACGTTTCAGCATCTGTGCCTGGCTGATTTCTCCCCCCTCCCCCACCACTATCATGGTAAAATCCCTGCAGGGAAGACCTCGTGCTGGTTCTTCCAGAAAAATCGACAGATTTGGGTTGTAAGGGACCTGGAAGGTCATCTGGGTCCACCCCCTGCCTTGGCACGCAGGTAAGCAGCACAACAGAGCTGCAGTCCTCACACAGGAGACCTCTGTAAATGCCACTCTGCTCAAGTCACACAAAATCAGAGAGCACAGAATGGGTTGGAAGGAACATCAAAGGCCACCCAGTCCTGACCCCTGCCATCAACAGGGACACCTCCATGCATCACAGGTTGCTCAAGGCCTCATCCAGCCTGGCCTTGAACACCTCCAGGCAGGCAGCATCCACAGCCTCCCTGGGCAAGCTGTGCCAGTCTCTCCCCGCCCTCACTCTTAACAGTTTCTCCCTCATCTCCACTCTCACTCTCCCCTCTTCAAGCACTAAGCTGTTGCTCCTCATCCTAACAAGCCCTAATCAAAAGTCCCTCCTTAGCAGCCCCTTCAGGTACTGGAAGGCCTCCCTGGAGCCTTCTCTTCTCCAGGCTGAGCAGCTCCAGCTCTCCCACCTGTCACATATCAACTCAGAACAAGAAATGCACAATTTGTAACTTGACACATTTTAAGCTTCAAATACCAGCAAATGACAGAAGTGGTTAGGACATTCCCTAAGCAGGCATTTACAGGGGAGTGGCATTTTATGAATGGGAACAGGAAAGTTTCTGTAGCCCACAGCAGCCTGGGGAACACAACTGAGGGTTGTGTGGCAGTCCTTGGAGGCCAGAATTGAGGACATTAATTCAAACTTTACTTCCATTTTAGCCATTCCCTTCTGAATCATAGAATAGAATCAGCCAGGTTAAAAGAGAGCTCCAAGCTCCTCCAGCCCAACCTAGCACCCAGCCCTGCCCAACCAACCAGATCATCACAGCATCACAGTATCACAGTATTATTGGGATTGGAAGAGATCTCACAGATCATCAAGTCCAACCCTTTACCACGGAGCTCAAGGCCAGACCATGGCACCAAGTGCCACGTCCAGTCCTGCCTTGAACAGCTCCAGGGACGGCGACTCCACCACCTCCTCGGGCAGCCCATTCCAGTGTCCAATGACTCTCTCAGGGAAGAACTTTCTCCTCACCTCCAGCCTAAATCTCCCCTGGCGCAGCCTGAGGCTGTGTCCTCTTGTTCTGGTGCTGGCCACCTGAGAGAAGAGAGCAACTTCCTCCTGGCCACCAGGCACACAACGCCCCAGCCAGGCTTGGCTTCAACACCTCCAGCCATGGCCACTCCACCACCTCCCTGGGCAGCCCATTCCAGTGCCAATCACTCTCTCTGACAACAACTTCCTAACAACATCCAGCCTAGACCTGCCCTGCCACAGCTTCAGGCTGTGTCCCCTTGTTCTATCCCTGGCTGCCTGGCAGCAGAGCCCAACCCCACCTGGCTACAGCCTCCCTGCAGGCAGCTGCAGGCAGCAATGAGCTCTGCCCTGAGCCTCCTCTGCTGCAGGCTGCACCCCCCCCAGCTCCCTCAGCCTCTCCTCACAGGGCTGTGCTCCAGGCCCCTCCCCAGCCTTGCTGCCCTTCTCTCAACACCTTCCAGCACCTCAACATCTCTCTGCAATGGAGGAGCCCAGAACTGGACACAGCACTGCAGGGGTGTCCTGAGCAGTGCTGAGCACAGGGGCAGAAGAACCTCCCTTGTCCTGCTGCCCACACTGCTCCTGAGCCAGCCCAGGATGCCACTGGCTCTTGCATTCCCCCACCCTACAGCTGCTTCTCACTGCTTCGTTTCTCTCCCTGTGGCGTTGGCTGCCCGCTAGGATCGCCAGCGTCTCCAAGATCTTCCCCACCATCATGCTGTACAAGCTCTGGGAGGAAGGGAAGGTCACCTCTCTCGACGACCCCTTGGAGCGTTACGCCCAGAGCTTCGCCATCAAGAACCCTCTGGGGAGGCTGAAGGAGCCAGAGCAGAGGTACTCAGCAGAGGGTTCGGTGTTCCTGGAGAAGGGCTCGCAGCCGCCCAAGCCGTCGCCCGTCACGCTGCGCAGGATGGCCAGCCAGCTCTCGGGTGAGACTGCTCTGCCCTCGGCCCTGCCACTGCATGGACTCACAGAAGGGATGGGGTTGGAAGGGACCTCAAAGCTCAGCCAGCTCCAACCCCCAGCCATAGGCAGGGACACCTCCCACTAGAGCAGATCGCTCAAAGCCTCATCCGAGCTGGTCCTGAACACCTCCAGGGAGGTTGTGGAGCACAGAAGCACCCAACGTGATCTTTGATCACGTTGGGTGCTTCTGTGCTCCACAACCTCCCTGGGAAACCTGTGCCAGTGTCTCACCACCTTCAACCTGTGTCAGTGTCTCACCACCTTCAGCCTGTGCCAGTGTCTCACCACCTTCAGCCTGTGCCAGTCTCTCACCACCCTCTCTGGGAAAAAACCTTCTGTAACATCCAGCTTCAGTCTCACCGCTGCCACTTCAAACCCATTCCTACTCCTCCTCCTCCTCCTCCTCCTGCCATTCCCAGACCTTCTCAATAGTCCCTCCCCAGCCCTCCTGCAGCCCCCTGCAGATCCTGCAAGGCCACTCCAAGCTCTCCTCCAAGCCTTCTCTTCTCCAGCCTGCACAGCCCCAACTCTCTCAGCCTGTGCTCAGAGCAGAGCTGCTGCAGCCCTCTCAGCATCTTGGTGGCCTCCTCTGGCCTGGCTCCAACATTTCCATGTCCTGCTTGTGCTGAGGGCTGCAGAGCTGCCCCCAGGACTGCAGGTGGGGGCTGAGGAGAGCAAAGTGGGAGAATCCTCTTCCTTGCCCTGCTGCCCACACTGCTCTGGCTGCAGCCCAGCACACAGTTGGCTGTCAGGCTTGCCAGGAATAAAAGTCATGCTGTTCAGGCTCTTTCCTAGGATGGACTCTTAAGCTTCACAGAGGGCAGTCAGGATCCTTGGAAGCAAACTGTCAGCAGCTTGATGGAGTGCTAGTGAAGAGAGAGCCAATGGCATCCTGGGCTGGCTCAGGAGCAGTGTGGGCAGCAGGACAAGGGAGGTTCTTCTGCCCCTGTGCTCAGCACTGCTCAGGACACCCCTGCAGTGCTGTGTCCAGTTCTGGGCTCCTCCATTGCAGAGAGATGTTGAGGTGCTAGAAGGTGTTTGGAGAAGGGCAGCAAGGCTGGGGAGGGGCCTGGAGCACAGCCCTGTGAGGAGAGGCTGAGGGAGCTGGGGGGATGCAGCCTGCAGCAGAGGAGGCTCAGGGCAGAGCTCATTGCTGCCTGCAGCTGCCTGCAGGGAGGCTGTAGCCAGGTGGGGTTGGGCTCTGCTGCCAGGCAGCCAACAACAGAACAAGGGGACCCAGTCTGAAGCTGTGGCAGGGCAGGTTCAGGCTGGATGTTGTTAGGAAGTTGTTGGCAGAGAGAGTGATTGGCATTGGAATGGGCTGCCCAGGGAGGTGGTGGAGTCTGTGTGGCTGGAGGTGTTGCAGCCAAGCCTGGCTGGGGCACTGAGTGCCATGGTCTGGTTGATTGGGCAGGGCTGGGTGCTAGGCTGGGCTGGAGAAACTTGAAGCTCTCTTCCAACCTGCTTGATTCTATGAGTCTATGATTCTAAAAGGAAGCTCTTGTCCAGGCCAGCTGCTAGGGAAGGCCCCAGGCTGCACTGGGGCATCATTATCACTGACTCACAGAATGCCAGGGGCTGGAAGGGACCTCCAAAGCTCATCCATTCCAACCCCTGCCAGAGCAGGATCTCCTATACCAGATCACAGAGGAATGCATCCAGGCAGGTTGTGACTATCTGCAGAGAGGGAGATTCCACAGCCCCCCTGGGCAGCCTGTGCCAGGCTCTGTCACCCTCACAGGGCAAAACTTCCTCCTCCTGTTATTCCCAGTAGGGAAATGTCCATTTCTCTGAACACAGCAGCATGGCCCCAAGGGCACAAGAGGCTTTTGTCCTCCAGCCCTAAACACTCCAGTTTTTCCAGGATGCAGCTCTGAGGGTCAGAGTGGCACCAAACTGCTTTGAACAGATAGACCTTGGTCACTGAGCTAAAGTTAGCTGCCAGTGCAGCTCCTGATCTGGGATTCCTGAGCTATGAATAGCTTTGGACTTGCTGGCAGAGGACTACTAATCTGCTGCTACCTTCCTCATTGAGTAACTCTGTCACTAAGCCCCTAGGTGCTCCCAGGACTCAGGAGAACTTGAACCTTTCTCAGAAACAAAGCTCCTAATGCTTGACTCTGGGATTCCAGCAGAACTTCATGGCCAGGGAAACTGCTGAGGCATTTGATCAAACTCTGCATCACCTGCATTGCTCCAGGCTGGAATAGATGCCCTAAAACTAGGACCTGAGGTCAGAGCAGCACCTAGGCAGGCTGCAGCAGCTCAGCAGAGAGTGCAGCATCTCCCCAGGCAAGCCAAAATCAGACAAAGGGATCCCCACAAGATGATGTGGCTGAAATCTGGAAGCAAACAGCCAACCAGAAAAGGCCAGAGGCAGCAGGAGGCAGAGACAAAGCTGTGTGTGCACAACTCTGCCCAGCCTCTCTCCCTGCAGGCAAGGTCTTGTTTCAGCCAACTTGATGATGTCCCCAGAGGCACTGGAGTGGTCCCCTCTGCCTCTCAGGAGCAGATGAAGCTGCCCTGTTAGTTCCTTGCAGGAGCAGTGTGTGCTGGAGCTGCAGCTCCCAGCCCTGCTGCAGTTCCCTGCAGCCCTGTGAGGTGTGCCCTTAGAAATACCTGGAGGAAGCACTCCTCAAGAGGGTGCCAGGTCATAGAGCAAGTGGAATAGGTTGCCCATACAGTTGGTTGAGGCCCCATCCCTGGAGATATTCTAGGTGAGGCTGGACAGGGCTCTGGGCAAACTGATCTAGTGGAGAATGTCCCTGCTGAGTGCAGGGGAGTTAGACCT
Organism: Pogoniulus pusillus; assembly: GCF_015220805.1. NCBI lineage: Eukaryota > Metazoa > Chordata > Aves > Piciformes > Lybiidae > Pogoniulus > Pogoniulus pusillus. The sequence continues at coordinate 22,969 of NW_026974736.1, forward strand.
CTGGAGGTCATGGAATCATAGAATGTCAGGGGCTGGAAGGGACCTTGAAAGCTCATCTGGTCCAACCCCTGCCAGAGCAGGATCACCCAGAGCAGAGCACACAGGAACAGATCCAGGCAGGCCTGCAATATGTCCAGAGAGGGAGACTCCACAACCCCTCTGGGCAGCCTGTGCCAGGGCTCTGTCACCCTCACAGGGAAAGAATTCTTCCTCAGGTTCACATGGAACCTCCTGTGCCTCAGCTTCCACCCCTGCCCCTTGTGCTGGTGCTGGGCACCACCCAGCAGAGCCTGGCCCCAGCCTCCTGGCACTCAGCTGCACATATTGATAACCATTGCTGAGGTCACCTCTCAGTCTCCTCTCCAAGCTCCCAGCCCTGGCTCCCTCAGGCTGTCCTCACAGGGAAGATGTTCAACTTCCCTCATCATCTTTGTGGCTCTGTGCTGGACTCTCTCAAGCAGCTCCCTGTGCTTCTTGAGCTGGGGGCCCAGAACTGGACACAGTACTCCAGATGTGGCCTCACCAGGGCAGAGTAGAGGGGCAGGAGAACCTCTCTCGACCTACTCACCACAGCCCTTCCAATCCACCCCAGGATGGCATTGGCCCTCCTGGCCACCAGAGCACACTGCTGGCTCCTGGCCATCCTGCCAGCCACCAGCACTCCCAAGTCCTTCTCCCCTTCACTGCTCTCCAGCAGCTCAGTCCCCAGCCTGTCCTGATGCCTGGGGCTGTTCTTTCCCAGGTGCCAGACTCTACCCTCACCCCTGCTGAACTCCATTTCTCCCTGCCCAGCTCTGCCTGCCCAAGTCTCTCTGGAGAGCAGCACAGGCTCCTGCTGTGGCAGCCACTGCAGCCAGCTGTGGTCAGCAAACTTGCTGACAGTGCTCTCTGTGCCCCCCTCCAGGTCATTAATGATTACACTGAATAATACTGGGCCCAGTACCGACCCCTGAGGGCCTGTGGTAGTTACAGGCCCCCAGCTGGACTGTGCCAGTGACCAGCACAGGTTCCCTTCCAGCCCAGCCAGTTCTGTGTGCAGCCATCTGCTGCTGCTGCTGTGGGGGTTGCACCTTTCACACTCCTGTGTCTTTACTGCTCTAGGAGGGGGCCCAGAACCCCACACTGCCAGGGCACACCAACAGACCTGCCCCCGGACAGTCTAGCAGCAGGACAAGCACAGTTTCAAGCCCTGCTGGAGATGAAATGCCTGCTGAGGTGGCCTTACCTTCCCTGGCTGCCAAAGGGGAAGAGGCTCTGCTTTAGCGCCAGGACCAAAGCCACTGCCTGACGTTCTGTAGAGAGGGTTTTCAGCTCAGTGCCCCCAGGGGAAGCTGCTCTCTGAGCTCCTCTCATTAGCTGTGCTCTTCCTCGCTGTTACAAAAGGGGCTCCAAAGATTTTCCTCCTCAGCACTCGATGGGGACATTGCTGGAGGGAAGCTCCAGTTTGTTAAGGCTCTGATTTCCAAATCCCTGTGACTGGCAGCATGAGAGGCTCCTGTAAATTATTAACAGCATGCTTGTCACATCAATTAGCAGCCCACGAGGTAGGAATCGATGGCTGTGGAGCTTCTGCTGTGCTCACACAGCCTCGGGGCTCTCATTTCTAATGACCCTCAGGAGGCTGCACAGCTGCTGTGGTGCTGCTGGGAGGCTCCCAGCAGCGCAGTGCTTCCTCTGGTGTGATGAAGGAGCCTTTTGTCTGCTCAAGGCGCTCAGGGCTCCTCTTACCTGGTCACTCAGCTGCACAGATCACCACGGACTGGCAGCAGGGAAAGGGCTCCTGTTCAGGTCCAAGCCCCCAGGTCAGGCCAGCTGAGCCAAGCAGGTGCTGCTGCCCCAGCAGAGCCTGCCGTGGTGAGGCACAGGCTCACCAAGCAGATGGTTGGAGAACATTTCCTGGCATGGCCTCTCCCTTATTTCCTTCCAGCCTCTAAATCAAGGCCAGCTGTAGACAGCAATGAGGTTTTCATTCCAGATGTAGTCCAGGTTCTGGCCTTGGCAAGCCACAGATCTGTGCAAAGGAGCTCCTGGCCGAAAGCCACGGGGATGTGGTGTGAGGGACACAGGCAGTGGTGAGCTAAGAGCTGGACTCAGTCAGCCTAAAGGTCTCTTCCAACTAAACAACTCTGTGGTCCTGTGAGGAGATTTTAGGGAATGCATATTCTGAGGTGTGGGATTAGAAATGCAATGGAAGTCAACCTCCCTAGGGTCCCAGAACTAACTTCCATCTTCCTACACTCGTGTGAAGGTTTGGGAGTTCCCCAGCCCCTGCTCTTGTGAACTCACCCAGACTAGACTCAGCTGGCTGGGAGTTAGGGCATGAAGCTTTGCAGCCACAGCTCAGCACAAGCAGATAGCTACAACATTGACAGCTTCACACAGGCAGACACAGGCTAAAGGCAGTACAGAAACACAACTCCCCTCCCAGAAACCAGCATCCCCAGGATGGGGTCCCAAACACTCTGCCACCTCCTTTCCACCCCTCTACCTTATCCCAGGGTTTGTCTTGTGTGCCAGGTGAGTTTGCAGGATCAGCAAGGGGGGTTAGAAAGAGAATTAGTTGGGTTACACAGGGGCAAAAGCACAGACACTGACAGACAGAGGCTCACAGTGGCTTAAATGTTTGTGTTCTTGGTTTGGTACTTCTCAGCGAGCCTATGAGTGAAGCAGACAGCAGCACTGCTTTCTTTTCACAGCCTATAATCTAAGTTTTCTCATTAAAATATTCCAATTAGCCTCAAACCAGCACAGAAAGCCTGAATCAGTGCTGCTGAAGTGGAAAGGAAAGGAAAGGAGAGGAAAGGAAAGGAAAGGAAAGGAAAGGAAAGGAAAGGAAAGGAAAGGAAAGGAAAGGAAAGGAAAGGAAAGGAAAGGAAAGGAAAGGAAAGGAAAGGAAAGGAAAGGAAAGGAAAGGAAAGGAAAGGAAAGGAAAGGAAAGGAAAGGAAAGGAAAGGAAAGGAAAGGAAAGGAAAGGAAAGGAAAGGAAAGGAAAGGAAAGGAAAGGAAAGGAAAGGAAAGGAAAGGAAAGGAAAGGAAAGGAAAGGAAAGGAAAGGAAAGGAAAGGAAAGGAAAGGAAAGGAAAGGAAAGGAAAGGAAAGGAAAGGAAAGGGAGAGAGGGGAGAGGGGCTGGGGAGGTAGATACGCTTTAGGCCAAGCCTGGAATGGTTCAGGGAAGTTGAAGCCCTCTGCAGGGAGGAGTGGAGAACAAAATGCTGCTCAAAGAGGCTGATGCACCCATTTGTGGCCAAGGGCACACAGTGACATGGAAACACAGATCCTCTGTGTCCTTCTCTTCCAAAAGGCACCTGAGGAGGTGAGGTATTTTTAATCATTAATTAAGGTATTTCTACTGCAATGTGGAACTGGTCCCAGAGCAGGGCTTACATTGCCTCGATTCAGGAGTCCATGAAGCACTACAGGCTGGGGACAGAGAGGCTGAGAGGGAGCTGGGGGTGCTGGGAGAGAGGAGCTTCAGAGGAGGCAGCAGTGCCCAGGTGGGCAGCAGAGCCAATGGCATCCTGGGCTGGCTCAGGAGCAGTGTGGGCAGCAGGACAAGGGAGGTTCTTCTGCCCCTGTGCTCAGCACTGCTCAGGACACCCCTGCAGTGCTGTGTCCAGTTCTGGGCTCCTGAATTGCAGAGAGAGGCTGAGGTGCTGGAAGGTGCCCAGAGAAGGGCAGCAAGGCTGGGGAGGGGCCTGGAGCACAGCCCTGTGAGGAGAGGCTGAGGGAGCTGGGGGGGTGCAGCCTGCAGCAGAGGAGGCTCAGGGCAGAGCTGATTGCTGCCTGCAGCTGCCTGCAGGGAGGCTGTAGCCAGGTGGGGTTGGGCTCTGCTGCCAGGCAGCCAGGGATAGAACAAGGGGCCCCAGGCTGAAGCTGTGGCAGGGCAGGTCTAGGCTGGATGTTGTTAGGAAGTTGTTGTCAGAGAGAGTGATTGGCATTGGAATGGGCTGCCCAGGGAGGTGGTGGAGTGGCCATGGCTGGAGGTGTTGCAGCCAAGCCTGGCTGGGGCACTTAGTGCCATGGTCTGGTTGGTTGGGCAGGGCTGGGTGCTAGGTTGGGCTGGCTGAGCTTGGAGCTCTCTTCCAACCTGGTTTAGTCTATGAGTTTGTGATTCTATGATACTGAGTCCTGCAGCACAGAATGAAGAGGTCACAGAATCAGAGGATGGCAAAATGATAGAGGTTAGAAGGGACCTGTAAGGATCATGAAAGATCTGTTGGAGAGGGTCCTGAGGAGACCACAACAATGATCAGGGGTTGGAGCAGCTCTGCTACCAGGACTGGCTGAGGGAGCTGAGGGTGTTCAGGCTGGAGAAGAGAAGGCTCCAGGGAGACCTAACAGCAGCCTGCCAGTGCCTGAAGGGTGCTGCAGGAGAGCTGGGGAGGGACTTCTGACACGGGCTGGGAGTGACAGGATGAGGGACAAAGGCTATGGGCTGGGAGAGGGGAGAGTGAGAGTGAAGATGAGGAAGAAATCCTTGCGAGTGAGGGTGGGGAGAGACTGGCACAGGCTGCCCAGGGAGGCTGTGGAGCACAGAAGCACAGGATGGGATCTTTGATCTTCAATCACATTTGGTGATTCTGTCATCCACAGCCTCCCTGGAGGTGTTCAAGGCCAGGTTGGATAAGGCCCTGAGCAACCTGTTCTCGTGGGAGGTGTCCCTGCCTATGGCTGGGGGTTGGAGCTGGCTGAGCTTTGAGCTCCCTTCCAACCCAACCCATTCTATGGTTCTGTGATCTGCTCCAACCCCCCCCTAGAGCAGCATCACCTGGAGCAGATCAGCCTTGCAGCACATCTGCTGCGTGTCTACAGCACGTGGCTGAATCTTCCCCTCCCCCCCCCATTTTGGCACTGGCTCTGGCCTCTTGCTCAGGACCATGACCTGTCTCAGGTGGTTAACTTCTCTTCTCTCTGGCGCAGGTCTGCCCAGGAGGCTGCGATCTACAACCTTGCTGTGGAAGGGCAGCACACAGGATGCTTTGGCTCTCCTGAAAGATGATGTCTTGGTTGCTGACCCAGGAACCAGGTCAGCTGTGATATGTTTCCATGAGTGACCAGGGCAGATATGGTACACTCTGCTATCCCTGTGATGCACACAGCTCTAGGCACTGGGCTTGTGTCCTGCAGTCACACCAGCTCCAGCTCCATGGCCAATGGAAAGAAGAGAGCCTTTCCTGAAGGGAGCTTCGTGCCTCTGTCTGTGCACTTGTCCCATGCTGGAAAGACTGACTGCTAGAGCTGTGAGAAGGTTCTCGTGTCTGGAGCCTGAATGAGAGGCACAGATGAGGCAAATTCCTCTGCTGTAGCTTGGTCCAGTGAGCCCTAAACTGTGAGAGACTTTCAGAAGTGAAAAGAATCACAGAGTGCATCAGGTTGGAAGGGTCCCTCAAAGGTCATCTTGTCCAACCCTCCTGCAGTAAGCAGGGACATCCTCGACTAGATCAGGTTGCTCAGGGCCACATCAAGTTTGATCATGAATGTCTGCAGGGATGGGGCCTCAGCCACACCTCTGCATAACCTGTTCCAACACTTCACACAGGACCACAGAGTGCCAGGGGCTGGAAGGGACCTCCAAAGCTCGCCCAGTCCAACCCCTGCCAGAGCAGGATCACCCAGAGCAGAGCACACAGGAACACATCCAGATGGCTGTTTAACATCTCCAGAGAGGGAGGCTCCACAGCCCCCCTGGGCAGCCTGTGCCAGGCTCTGGCACCCTCACAGGGCAAAAATTCCTCCTCATGTTTCAATGAAACTTCCTCTGCCTCAGCTTCCACCACTGCCTCTCTTCACAACCCTCACTGTGCAGAGCCTCCTCCTGATGTACAACTTAAATCTGTCCTGCTTGAGTTTCAAACCATCACCCCTTGCCCTGTCACCACAGGCCCTTGCAAGAAGTCCCTCCCCAACTCCCTTCAGGCACAGGAGACTGCTCTAAGGCCTCCCTGCAGCCTTCCCTTCTGCAGGCTGAACAGCCCCAACTCTCCCAGCCTGTCCCCACAGAGGAGGCTCTCCAGCCCCCAGACCACCCTTGTGGCCCTGTTGGTTTAAGGTGGTTTAAGTCCCTCAGGCTGATGGTGCTCTGTCTGTTGTGATTGCCACAGCTCCAAGCCAACCTCCAGAGCCTGCTAAAAACTCCCTTGGCTGAGCTGCAAATGCTCAGCAGCAGGCAGCAGGGGAGGGGAAGCACTCAGGCAGACCTCAGTCTGTAAAGGTTTTAAAGAACAAAATTGCCTTTAAAATTAGTTTGCCCTTGAGTGCTGATGGTTCCCCATGGCTTAAACTCTGCTCAGTGCTCTGCTCATGGCAGCCTTGCTTTGGCCTTGTCCCACGTCCTGCAAGAGTTTCAAGTAGATCTTCCCTAGAGGATCTTCAGAATTTAATGCATCCACCCTCACTGGTGTTTGTATTATGCTTACCACTGAGAGCCTGGGGTGGTTCTGGTTGGAAAAGCACTCTAAGACCATCACATCCAGCTGCCAAACTGAGCCCACCATGGCTGTGAAACCATGTCCCAAAGTGCCATGGCCTTCCAGGGATGGAGACTCCATCAGACATCCACCCAGAGTGCATCAGCTCCTTACACTTGAGTTTAAATCTGTCTCCAGACTGCCCTGCTGAGGCCATGCCTGGAATGCTGTGGCCAGTTTTGGGCTCTCAGAGTTCAAGAGACAGAGACCTGATAGAGAGAGTCCAGCAGAGAGCTATGAGGATGAACATCTCTGCTGTGAAGAAAGGCTGAGAGGTCTGGGACTGGTTAGTCTGGAGAGGAGAAGGCTGAGGGGGATCTGAGCAATGCCTACCAACAGCTGAGGGCTGAGGGGCAGAGGCAGGGGCCAGGCTCTGTTCAGTGGCACTGGTGACAGGACAAGGAGCAGGTTCTGCCTCAACATGAGGAGAAACTTCTGTGCTGTGAGGGTGGCAGAGCCCTGGAGCAGGGCCCAGAGAGGCTGTGGAGCTTCCTGCTCTGGAGACTTTGAAAGCCAACCAGGCTGTGTCCCTGTGTGCCCTGCCCTGGGTGCCCCTGCTCTGGCAGCAAGGGGGGACTGGGTGATCTCTGGAGGACACTTCCCACTGTTAACCTTCTGTGGTCCTGTGGTCCTTGGCTACACTTCACAGCTAACAGATGTTTCTGCCTAAAGGAAATTCCTCTTCACTGATACATCATTATTCATTTCTAACTCATTGCTCTGGGTATGTTGAAATTCAGCTCCCTTGCAGGCTAAAAAAATAGATGCAGAATATATTCTTGGGAGAGAAATATATATGGAAACCACATCTGGAGAAGAGAAGGCTCTGGGGAGACCTTCCAATGCCTGTAATGGGCTGCAAGAAAGCTGGGAAGAGACTTTTGATTAGGGCTGGTAGTGATAGGATGAGGAATAATGGCTTAGAGCTGGGAGAGGGGAGACTGAGGGTGGAGATGAGGAAGAAACTGTTGAGAGTGAGGGTGGGGAGAGACTGGCACAGGCTGCCCAGGGAGGCTGGGGATGTGCCCAACCTGGAGGTGTTCAAGGCCAGGCTGGGTAGGCCTTGAGCAAGCTGCACTGGTGGGAGGTGTCCATGCCCATGGCAGGGAGGTGGAACTGGAGGAGCTTTGAGGTCCCTTCCAACCCAACCCAGTCTATGGATGGATGAAGTTGAGAGAAAATGAGTGGCTAATGTGAGCTTTGGAGACAGGCTCCAGTGCAGGCTCTGGGAGCACAGAAGGGCAGGGGAGTGCTGTGTGTGCAGCAGCAGCAGACAGCCCAGCCTGAGAAGTGAGTGCTGGGCATGGATGGGACAGGAGCTGCCCGAGAGCAGCGGTGGCAGCTGTGCAGAGGAGCTGAAGAACTGCACTGAACCTGGGAAGGACTGAGAAATGTGAGAGGAAATGCAGGGCAGGGAGCAGGCAAACAGCTGGGGAGGTGAGCAAGCTGCTTGCTCCCAGCTGGGCCACGTTAGATGGGCACTGGATGAAAGACTAAGCACCTGAGCTTGCCTTGTTCTGCTCTCTGGGTGTGCTGCTGCTTGCTCAGCCAGCACGAGCCAGCTGCTCAGCTCTGCTGCTCTGCACATCCCAGCACCTCCAGCCCTTCTGGATCATCTTTAAGCCCCTTTCCAAGCCAACCCATTCCATGACTCTCTGACCATGATCTCATTCAGCTGAATGTGCTGGAAAGGGTTGAAGTGACGCCAAACTGGTGTCAACAGGCCCTAGAGAATTGAGTGTCTGCACACAAGCACCAAACACCCAGAGCAGGCAGGCTGGAAATGCCTTTGAGAAGCACTTCCCCATTCATGGCTTTGAACTTCCTTCAAGCAGAGAGACTTGAAAACCACCTGATGGATATGCAGGACTGAAGCACTCAGGGACCTTTGCTGGTTGAAGGTTGCTGGGTGCTGCTCTGTAGCCCTCTCAGTGCTGTTTAAGAGCTTTTAGTGCCCTAAGGTAGCTTAAGTGTTGAAGTGATTATCCCACATTAGATCTCCAAAGCAGCTTACCTGGGATTTGGAGACCTTTGAGGTAAGCACCTGTGACTCAGCTCCTGAAAGGAGTGGATCTGTTCTCTGGTGAACCATAACAATCAGTCAGGAGATGCAGGCATTGCATGGCTTTGGCAGCTCAGTTTTCCATCTCCATATCTCGTGCCCTACCTGGAGTTCAACAGCTCTACTAATGCTGCTGTAAGAAGAAACTTTAGCAGAGGGCTTGGGGTGCTGGTGGGGGAGAAGCTGGACAGGAGCAGGCAGTGTGAGCTTGCAGCACACAAGGCCAAGGGCAGCCTGGGCCAGAGATGGAGAGAGGGGATCCTGCCCCTCTGCTCTGCTCTGCTCTGCTCTGGGAGACCTCCCCTGCAGGGCTGGGGCAGCTCTGGAGCCCTCAACACAGGAAGGATCTGGACCTGATGGAGAGGGCCCAGAGGAGGCCATGACACAAATCAGGGGTTGGAGCAGCTCTGCTATGGGGACAGGCTGAGGGGGCTGGGGGCGTTCAGCCTGGAGAGGAGAAGGCTCCAGGGAGACCTAACAGCAGCCTGCCAGGACCTGGAGGGGCTACAAGCAGGCTGCAGAGGGACTGTGTGCAAAGGGCTGCAGGGACAGCAGCAGGGACAATGTCTGCAGAGTGGAGCAGTGCAGATTGAGACTGGATGTGAGGAACAAGTTCTGCACCAGGAGGCTGCTGGAACACTGCAGCAGAGTGCCCAGGGAGGTGGCTGGGGCCATCCCTGGAGACATTCAAGGTGAGGCTGGACAGGGCTGTGGGTGACCTGCTCTAGTGCAGGATGTGCCTGCTGAGTGCAGGGGTTGGAGTGGATGAGCTTTGGAGCTCCCTTCCAGCCCAGCCCATTCTTTAGAATCATAGAATCACAGAAGGGTTTAGGTTGGAAGTGAGCTCAAAGTTCAGCCAACTCCAACCCCTGCCATAGGCAGGGACACCTCCCTCTAGAGCAGGTCACTCAAGGCCTCACCCAGCCTGGTCCTGAACACCTCCAGGGAGGTTGTAGATGACAGAACTGAAGAATGTGATTGAAGATCTAAGATCCCATTTTGTGATTCTGTGCTCCACAACCTCCCTGGCAACCTGTGCCAGTCTCTCACCACCCTCCCTGCAAACAACTTCTTCCTCACATCCACTTTCCATCTCCCCTCTGCCACTTCCAACCCATTCCTCCTCCTCTTGCCATTCCCAGACCTTCTCAATAGTCCCTCCCCAGCCCTCCTGCAGCCCCCTGCAGATCCTGCAAGGCCACTCCAAGCTCTCCTCCAAGCCTTCTCCTCTCCAGCCTGCACAGCCCCAACTCTCTCAGCCTGTGCTCACAGCAGAGCTGCTGCAGCCCTCTCAGCATCTTGGTGCCTCCTCTGGACTGGCTCCAACACTTCCATGTCCTGCTTGTGCTGGGGGCTCCAGAGCTGCCCCCAGCAGTGCATGAATTCATGATTCTCTTTCTTGACCTAACAAACCCCAAGCAGCAATGCTTCTTTTTCTCCCTGTCCCTCCTCCCTCTCTCCTCTCTCTTTAGCCTCCTGACAGAGACTGCTAATTCCCCCTCCCCACAGCAGGGACCCCAGCCCCTGCTTTTGCACAGTCCTGCCCCCACTGAGTAAAGCTGACCCAGGTGTGCTCCTCCTCCTTTTCAGATGCCACTACAGCAACTTGGCCTTCTCCCTGCTGGCACACGTCCTAGCTGAGCACGCAGCCGAGGGGCAGTACCAGCGCTGGGTCTCAGAGAACATCCTGGACCGCCTGGGCATGGAGGACACAGGCTTTGACATCAGCCCCCCCATCCGCGCCCAGATGGCTGTGGGCTTCTACGGCAGCCAGCAGCCGGCGCCTCTCTATGACCTGGGCTGGTACAGGCCTTCTGGCCAGATGTACTCCACAGCTGCTGACCTCGCCAAGCTCGCCATGGTGCTCCTGGGCACCTACCACCGGCGCCTGCTGGAGCCCGACACGGTGAAGACGATGCTGACCCCACTGCTCAAGTGCTCCAGCGAGTACTTCGCCAACAAGACCGGCACGCCCTGGGAGGTCAACGAGCAGCGGGGCTATGACGTCATCAGGAAGGACGGGGACCTCGACGGCTACGCAGCTACCTTCTCTCTCATCCCCAAGCTCCGCCTCAGCTTCATCGTGCTGATGGCAGGGCCCAGGCCCCAGGGGGCAGATATTGTGGCTCAGACCTACGAGTATCTCATCCCTGCCATGGAGACGGCGTTCAGAGAGGCAGAGAAGAGCTTGCTTCCTCCCCCGAGCCCCAGCCCCTATGTTGGCTACTACACCTACTCCAACCTGACCTTCTACGAGATCAAGGTTGGCCCCGGGGGGGTGCTGATCATGCAGCAGTTTGGGCCTCACGTGGAGGAGCTGATCCCTGAGAAGTTCCGGACGATCAAGCTGCACCACCTGGAGGACCGTGTGTTCCAAGTGGTTTTCGACAAGGAGTTCCCCTGCGTCCTGCACCTGGGCTCTGCCTCCATCTCCCTGGAGACCCAGAACGGGCAACTCTTCAACTTCTACCCCTTCGACCGCAAGGGTTTGTCTCCCGGCTTCGACGCGCCAGGGCTGAACACCTACAGCGTGGTGCGGGTGCTCCGCAAGCCTGTCTTCTACACCTAGCTGTGCCCCCTGCTCCTGCCGCCCTGCTGGCTCCAGACCTCTGCCCTACCACACCCTCCTGTCTGCCTGGCTTTGTGAACACCGTCTGAGAGGGAAAGATGGTGGCAGATGACTCCTTTGCCCAATAACTCCACCACATCCCACTTCTTGTGGGTCAAGTTACTGTGTCCAGTTCTGGACCACTCAATTCAAGAGGGATGTTGAGGTGCTGGAAGGTGCCCAGAGAAGGGCAGCAAGGCTGAGGAGGGGCCTGGAGCACAGCCCTGTGAGGAGAGGCTGAGGGAGCTGGGGGGGTGCAGCCTGCAGCAGAGGAGGCTCAGGGCAGAGCTCATTGCTGCCTGCAGCTGCCTGCTGGGAGGCTGTAGCCAGGTGGGGTTGGGCTCTGCTGCCAGGCAGCCAGGGCCAGAAGAAGGGGACCCAGGCTGAAGCTGTGCCAGGGCAGGTTGAGACTGGATGTCAGGAGGAAGTTGTTGTCAGAGAGAGTGATTGGCACTGGAATGGGCTGCCCAGGGGGTGGTGGAGTGGCCATGGCTGGAGGTGTTGAAGCCAAGCCTGGCTGGGGCACTGAGTGCCATGGTCTGGTTGACTGGATAGGGCTGGGTGCTAGGTTGGGCTGGCTGAGCTTGGAGCTCTCTTCCAACCTGGTTGATTCTATGATTCTGCAATGAATTTTAGGGCTTGCAGTCCCTGGTGGTGCAGAACAGGCCAGCCAGGAACTGCAGGTGCCTGCAGAGGGAAGATGAAAGAGGTGGGAATGTGCTGGGGGAATGGTGTTTGGGTGCCACTGATTGAAGCCTTCACTCTGCATTGTCTGTCTGATGATCACCAAAGGACTGAGGATTCCCTGTGTCTCTCAGAAAATGTCTCTTCTTTAGTCCAGAGGTGTTTGCAAGGCTCTTAGGGAGCCCATCTGCCATGAAGAAGATTCTTCACCTAGGTCTGCCAAAAGCATTGTGTGCTAACACCAGCCTGGTACCAGGCCCTGCTGGGGCTGGTACCAGGGGCTGGGGACCCCTTCCCTTCCTGGGTCACAGCAAGGAAAGTGTGGGTGGAAAGGGTAGACAGAAATATGATTGTGTCTTGACCCCAGGGATTTCTCTGCCAGCAGTGGTCACACAAAGGGGAGTGAGGGACAGGCTGAGGGTGCCATCTGGACTTCAGTACATCATTTGACACTGTCCCCCCTGTGATGCTTTGGGAGTTACCCATTCTATGGAAACACCCAGCCTAGGCTCAGCTGGCTGGAGGTGCAGAATGAAGCTACATTTACAGCCTAGAACAACTTACAAGCAGATGTACACACAACAGACACAAACATTTACAGCTGCAGGCAGAAATGGACAGGTTAAAGGTAACACAGAAACACAGCTCCCCTCCCAGAAACCAGAGCCCTCAGGAGGGGCTCCCAACAGCCCTTCAACCTTCTTTCCACCCCCCACCCTTATCCCAGAGTCTGCCTTAAGTGCAAGGTGAGCTGGAAGGATGGGCAAGTGGGGCTAGAAGCAGAAGGATTGGTTGGGATAGACAGATCCAAGCAGAGCAGCAGAAGCCCAGGGAGAAACCACAGACACCAACTCCTACAGCCAGAACTGTCTTATCTGTGTCTGTGTCCTTGCTCTTGTACATCTCAGCAAGCCTGTGAGTGAAGCAGACATCAGCTTTGTTTCCTTCTCACAGCCTGTCATCTAATTGCTCTCATTAAAATAGTCCAATTGGCCTCAAACCAGCACACCCCCACAGCACCCTGCTGAGGAACTGGCTGCTCATGGCTTGGGTGGGTGCTCCACTGGGTGAAACACTGCCTGATGGCTGGGCCCAGAGAGGTGGGGAATGGAGATAGCTCCAGCTGGCAGCTGCTCACCAGTGGTGTGCCCCAGGGCTCAGTGCTGGGGCCAGTTCTCTTCAACACCTTCATCAGTGGTTGGTTGTGGATGTGGGGGTTGAGCACCCTCAGTAAGTTTGCAGGTGACACCAAAGTGTTGAAGGTAGAAGGGCTCTGCACCTGGCCAGGCTGGAGCAATGTGCCAAGGTCAGTTCTGTGAGGTTTAGCTACCCTGACTGCTGGGTGCTGCACTTGGGCCACAATGGCCCAAAGCAAACCCCAGGCTGGGGGCAGAGAGGCTGGAAAGTTGCTCGGCAAAAAGGACCTGGGGGTGTTGACTGACAGGCAGCTGAAGGGGAGCCAGTGTGTGCCCAGCTGGCCAAGAAGGGCACCAACATCCTTGCTTGGAGCAGGAATAGTGTGACCAGCAGGACCAGGGTACTGATCATGCCCTGGTACTGGGCACTGGTGAGGACACATCTCAGATACTGGGTTCAGTTTTGGGGCCCTCACTCCAGGAAGGACATTGAGGAGCTGGAGCAGGTCCAGAGAAGGGCAAGGAAGCTGGGGAAGGGTCTGGAGAACAGGGCTGGGGAGGGGCAGCTGAGGGAGCTGGGGGTGTTTGGTCTGGAGAAGAGGAGGCTGAGGGCAGAGTTCATTGCTCTCTAGAGCTCCCTGCCAGGAGGCTGGAGCCAGATGGGGGTTGGGCTCTGCTGTCTAGTCTCAGGTGGTAGAAGGAGAGGAAATGACCTGAAACTGTGCCAGGGGAGGCCTAGGTTGGAGATTAGGAAAAAATTCTCTGCTGCCAGAGTGGTCAAGGACTGGTACAGGCTGCCCAGGGAGGTGGTGGAGAGCCCATCCCTGGAGGTGTTTCAGGAGACAGGTGGCCATGGTACTCTGGGACATGCTTTAGTGGCCATGGTGGTCTCAGGTCAACAGCTGAACTTGAGGATGCTTTCCAACTGAAATGGTTCTGTGATTCCCCTCTCATCTGCTGGCTGCACTCCTCCTGATGCACCCCAGGATATGGTGTCCCTGGAAGCTGGATTTTGTCTGCAAGTCCAGGGGCTCTGGGCTGCTGAGAATGGCATCAGCCTGGCAAACACAGCCAGCCAGGTCTGAGCCAGCCCCTTGCAGCTCCTTTCTGCTCTGAGAGGTTCCACACTCCACCATTGCAGGGCATTCACCTCAGCTGTAAAGCAGATAGCTAGAACAGGTTGATGACTCTGCAGGGGTGCCAAGAGGAAGGTGCCAGGCCCTTTGGTGGTGCCCAGAGATAGGACAGGGAGCAGTGGGGAAGAGCTAGAACACAAGAGGTTCTGCCTCAACATGAGGAGACACTTCTGCCAGAGTGGAGGTTTCAAGACTCATCTGGATGTGTTCCTGTGTGACCTGCCCTGGGTGGTCCTGCTTTGGCAGGGAGCTTGGGCTCTGTGACCCCTGGAGGTGCCCTCCAGCCCCTAATCACATTCGATGAATCCCCATCCTCTGCCTGGCTGAGGCAGACCCAATCCATCCTATCCCAGCAGCTCTCCAGGCACAAGAGAAATCTCTTCTCAGTCTGCCTGCCAGGTGAGGATACAATCCCTGCTTGTTGCATCCACACCCCCTGCAGACCTGCAGCTCCCTGCTTAGCAGGCCCACAGCCCAACACGGTGATGTTTGTCCTGGTCCCATGGGAAGAGAACATTGGTTAAGACTCCTTCCCTTTTAGAACTCCACCTTCTGGAATGGGAGCTCCAGAGAGGAGGACATCCAGTTTCAACCTTCAGCCTATGTTTTGACAACAGCACTGACCCCAGGGAACAGCACTAACCCCAGGGAACAGCTCTGACCCCAGAGAGCAGCACTGACCCCAGGGAGCAGCACTGACCCCAGGGAACAGCACTGACCCCAGGGAGCAGCACTGACCCCAGGGAGCAGCACTGACCCCAGGGAGCAGCACTGACCCCAGGGAGCAGCACTGACCCCAGGGAACAGGTCTGACCCCAGAGAGCAGCACTGACCCCAGGGAGCAGCACTGACCCCAGGGAGCAGCACTGACCCCAGGGAGCAGCACTGACCCCAGAGAGCAGCACTGACCCCAGGGAACAGCACTGACCCCAGGGAACAGCACTGACCCCAGAGAACAGTACTGACCCCAGGCAGCAGCACTGACCCCAGGGAACAGCACTGACCCCAGAGAACAGTACTGACCCCAGGGAGCAGCACTGACCCCAGGGAACATTTCTAACCCCAGGGAACAGCACTGACCCCAAAGAACAGCACTGACCTCAGGGAGCAGCACTGACCCCAGGGAGCAGCACTGACCCCAGGGAACATTTCTGACCCCAGGGAGCAGCACTGACCCCCGATTACAGCAGCTAACCCTAACCCCAACGTGCTTCATTTCTTCCTCCCCTCCTCGCCCCGGGCCGTGTGGCTCTGCTCTCTGCTGGGTGCCTCTGTTGCAGAGCCTCCTCCTGGGCGCTGCTGTGCCTGGCTGCTGCAGCCACCCCTGGAGGAGGACTCAGAGAGCAGGGCTGAAGCCAGGCTGGCAAGGGCTGGGTCTTGGGGTCAGAATCTGGAAGGTCACTAAGCACTGGCTCCAGGCTCTCTGTTTTTCTCCTCAGACAGGCACTGAGGTCCTTGTCACACAGCCTGTGCTTTGGCCTTTGCAGTTCTGCAGGGGCTCCTAAGAGCTGTTCCAGTATGTGTCCCTTTAAGAGAGGGAAGACAAAGTCAATCTCTGTCTCCTTTTCACCCATGAATCGAACACCAACACATGCTTAAGTCCTTCACAGTTAGCAGAGAAGCTTCAACACATCTCTGGGCAAGACTCTCACTCTGGATAGGTTCTGTGTGGTTCCAAATGCAGAGGCCAGGAGTTTGCAAGCAGAATCCTTTCTTCTCCCTTCACTTCTGCCTTAAAAGCACCTGAGGCCTCTTGACTTGGCTTTGAGCTGCAGATCAGCAGTCACAAGGGAAACAGATGCCAGAAACTCTTTGCCACTGTGCCCAGATGAGAAGATCTCCATCAGGCACCTGTGCAGCCCAGCTGAGCACAGCTGACAGAGCTATGGGGCTGACCTGGGAGGGGCCCTGCAGGGTTCACCCTTGCAGACATCACAGCAGAAGAGCACCAGCAAGGACAGCTCCTGCCTTAGCTCACCAGGTAGGTCACACAGTGAGTCTGCAGGTGGCACCGAGCTGGGTGGCTGTGCCCATCTGCTAGGGGCTAGGGAAGCTGTGCAGTGGAGTCTGGACAGGGCAGAGCCAGGGGCCAAGGCTCACTGGGTGAGGCTCAGCAAGGCCAAGGGCCAGGTCCTGCCCCTGGGTGACAGCAACCCCATGGGGAGCTCCAGACCTGGGCATGTGTGCTTGGGAAGCTGCAGCTTGGAGAGGGACCTGTCACCTGCACAGTGCTGAGAGCCAGGGCTTTAGAGCAGCCCAGCACAGAGCTGGCTGGCAGAGAGCCCCAAGCTCTCCCAGTCCCACCCAGCACTGCAGGGTCACCACTAAACCATGGCCCTAAGCCCCAGGCCCACACAGTGCTCAACACCCCCAGGGGTGGGGACTGCAGCACTGCCCTGGGCAGCCCATTCCAGTGTCTGAGAACCCTCCCAGGGCAGAAACATTTCCTGGCATCCAGCCTGAGCCTCCCCTGGGGCAGCCTGGAACCATTCCCTCTGCTCCTGTCCCTTGGCACCAAGCAGCAGAGGCTGCCCCCTCCTCGCCCCAACCTCCCTGCAGGCAGCTGCAGAGAGCAAGGAGGTCTCCCTCAGCCTCCTCTGCTCCACCTGCACTCCCCCAGCCCCCTCAGCCCCTCCTCAGCCCCAGCTGCCCCAGGCCCTGCTCCAGCCTCGCTGCCCTGCTCTGCACAGGCTGCAGCCCCTCAGTGTCCTTCCTGCAGTGAGGGCCAGAGCTGAGCACAGCACTCGAGCTGTGGCCTGCCCAGTGCTGAGCACAGGGGATGGGCACCTCCTGGCCCTGCTGCCCACCCTCCTTCTGGCCCAAGCCACCATGCCAGGGGCCTGCTTGGCCAGCTGGGCACTGCTGCCTCATGTGCAGTGAGTGCCAAGCAGCAGCCCCAGGTCCCTCTCCCTCAGCCTGCTGTCACTGCCATGCAGGATCTCCCCATCCCCAAGAGCCACTGCAGATTCCTCTCTCCTCTCTTGCTTCCTTACACATTTTGTGTATCACTTTTACCTTCCACTGTTCCTGTGGTGTCTGCACTGAGCTGGGTATCTTCATACCCTCCTCTGTTTGGCTTCTTCAGAGGCAGGTGCCCCTGAGGGAGAGAGGAGGCAGCTGTCAGAGCACTGTGATAACCGTGGGGAGGACAAAGCAGTCGGTGGCATGGCTGTGAGTGAGCAGCCTGGGATCAATGCAGCTCTCAGCACCGTGCTGGGGACAGGTTCCTCTCTCTTCCCCAGAGGCAGGCAGAGGTAAGGAACGCCCTGGAGAGAAGTGCTGGGGGTGGCAGCACTCCATGTGGCCACCAAAGAGCAGGAATGGACCAGCTGCTGTTGGCACTGATCCGTTGCTCTGTCCCCAGCACTGAACCAGGCTGGCAGTGGCTTCGTCCTGGGAAGGACTCAGTGCAGCTGCAGTAGAAGAGCCAGGATTAGCCTCGGGGAGGAGGAGCTGCTCAGGCTGACAGCGAGTGGAAGATGCCTCCAGCTTCAGACCCTGTCACTAGCTCCAGCTGGCAAAACTGCATTCATGGAGGAGAGGAGGGAAGCACTTCTCAGCGAGCTTCACCACCTGACACTTCTGAGCAGGAAGGGATTCCCCCTAAGCAGAGACAAATAAACCAATCCTGTTCTGTTTGAGGGTCGTGACCAAGAAGAAGCAAAGAAGGCTCTGATCCAGAAGGGCTGGAGGTGCTGGGATGTGCAGAGCAGCAGAGCTGAGCAGCTGGCTCCTGCTGGCTGAGCAAGCAGCAGCACACCCAGAGAGCAGAACAAGGCAAGCTCAGGTGCTTAGTCTTTCATCCAGTGCCCATCTAACGTGGCCCAGCTGGGAGCAAGCAGCTTGCTCACCTCCCCAGCTGTTTGCCTGCTCCCTGCCCTGCATTTCCTCTCACATTTCCCAGTCCTTCCCAGGTTCAGTGCAGTTCTTCAGCTCCTCTGCACAGCTGCCACCGCTGCTCTCGGGCAGCTCCTGTCCCATCCATGCCCAGCACTCACTTCTCAGGCTGGGCTGTCTGCTGCTGCTGCTGCACACACAGCACTCCCCTGCCCTTCTGTGCTCCCAGAGCCTGCACTGGAGCCTGTCTCCAAAGCTCACATTAGCCACTCATTTTCTCTCAACTTCATCCATCCATAGACTGGGTTGGGTTGGAAGGGACCTCAAAGCTCCTCCAGTTCCACCTCCCTGCCATGGGCATGGACACCTCCCACCAGTGCAGCTTGCTCAAGGCCTCACCCAGCCTGGCCTTGAACACCTCCAGGTTGGGCACATCCCCAGCCTCCCTGGCAGCCTGTGCCAGTCTCTCCCCACCCTCACTCTCAACAGTTTCTTCCTCATCTCCACCCTCAGTCTCCCTTCTCTCAGCTCTAAGCCATTGTTCCTCTTCCTGGCACTCCCAGCCCTTGTCACAAGTCCCTCCCCAGCTCTCCTGGAGCTGCCTCCAGGTGCTCTAAGGCTGCTCTAAGGAGAAGCCTACCACAAACACAAAGTCACAGACTCACAGGGTGTCAGGGGTTGGCAGGCACCTCCAGAGCTCATCCAGTCCAACCCCCAGCCAGAGCAGGGGCACCCAGGGCAGGCCACACAGGAACACATCCAGGTGGGGATTGAAAGTCTCCAGAGCAGGAGACTCCACAGCCTCTCTGGGCAGCCTGCTCCAGGGCTCTGTAGCACTTACACCAAAGAAGTTTCTCCTCATATTGGGGTGGAACCTCCTGGGTTGCAGCCTGTACCCATTGTTCCTTGTCCTGGCACAGGGCACCACCATAAAGAGGGCACCTTCCTTTGCCCCCCACCCCTCAGATATTTACAGACATAGACCAGGTCCCTGCTCAGCCTTCTCCTCTCCAGACAAAGCAGCCGCAGGGCTCTCAGCCTCTCCTCACAGCAGAGATGCCCAAGTCACTGTCATCCCCTTTAGACTCTCCAGTAGATCCCTGTCCCACTTGAACAGAGGGGTACAAAACTGGACACCTGCCAGCTGTCTTCAGAGTGTTTGGCCACTGATTGCTCTGGGCATGCATCCCACAGCCAGCCAGAGAGAGACAGATTTGCACAGCACAGTTCTGCTGCCTGCTGCTGCGATGGAAGGAACCCAGGAAGGAATTCCTAGAGTCACAGAAGGGTTTGGGTTGGAAGGGAGCTCACAGCTCAGCCAGCTCCAACCCCTGCCATAGGCAGGGACACCTCCCACTAGAACAGGTCGCTCAAGGCCTCATCCAGACTGGATCTGAACACCTCCAGGGAGGTTCTTTTGATCCAATGTGATCAAAGATCTAAGACCCCATCCTGTGCTTCTGAGCTCCACAACCTCCCTGGGAAACCTGTGCCAGTCTCTCACCACCCTCCCTGCAAACAATTTCTACCTAACATCCAGTTCCAGTTTCCCCTCTGCCACTTCAAACCCATTCCTCCTCCTCCTCCTGCCATTCCCAGACCTTCTCAATAGTCCCTCCCCAGCCCTCCTGCAGCCCCCTGCACATCCTGCAAGGCCACTCCAAGCTCTCCTCCAAGCCTTCTCCTCTCCAGCCTGCACAGCCCCAACTCTCTCAGCCTGTGCTCAGAGCAGAGCTGCTGCAGCCCTCTCAGCATCTTGGTGGCCTCCTCTGCACTGGCTCCAACACTTCCATGTCCTGCTTGTGCTGGGGGCTCCAGACCTGCCCCCAGGACTGTAGGTGGGGTCTGAGGAAAGCAGAGCCAAGGGGCAGAATCCCCTCCCTTGCCCTGTGCCCACACTGCTCTGGCTGCAGCCCAGCACAGGCTTGTGTCTGGGCTGCACTCACACTGCAGGCTCAGGTTGAGGTTTTCCTCACCCCAGACCCCCAGGGCCTGTTCCTCAGGGCTGCTCTCAGCCATTCCCCACCCAGTCTGGAGCTGTGCTTGGGACTGCTGTGACCCAGGTGCAGGACCTTACCCTTGGCCTTGTTGAATGCCATGAGGTTGGCCTGGGCACAGCTCTGCAGCCTGTGCAGGTTGCTCTGGATGGATCCCTGCCCTCTAGCAAGTCACCTGTGCCACACAGCTTGGTGCCACCTGCAGACTTGCTGAGGCTGCAGGCGATTCCTCTGCCCATGGCACTGACAAAGATGTCCAACAGCACTGGTGCCAGCACTGACCCCTGAGGGAGCTACTGTCCACCTCAGAAGGGAAGCTGTGCATCTCCAGGGTTCTCACACAGCCTCCCTTTGCCCTCAGCCTCACAGTCCTCCTCAGAGGGTCCACCCCTCCCAGCTTCTGCACTGCTCTCTCTTCCCCTTGCTGTTCTCTGTGTCACAGCTTCTGCATTGCAGAGTGCCACAGAAGCATGAGGGAGGCAGGGAGGGGACTGTCCCCATCCTGCTCACTCCTGGTCTGGCAGTAATTGCTCTCAGGCAGATGCCAGACCTCCCTGGCAGCCCTTCCCTTCCAGAGCCCAATTATCAGTTTGCTGCCAGCTCTTCCCGGGAGCTGCTCTGTCTGCTTCCATTTAGCTGACAGTTTCTCCTCCAAGGAGGGGACCTCCTGCTGGAGATGGGCAGGCACATTCCATTCCCTGCCAGCTCCACCTCAGCTCCTGGATCTGAAGGCCTGCTGCGGCAGCACCCTGCGAGCAAAGGCTAATGGCAAAGAAGAGGGGAGAGAGAAGGCAGCAGGAGGCCGAAATGAGCACAAGAGGGAGCCGGATGGAAGGACTCCGAGATGCTCCTGGCTGTCCAGCTGCGGCTAACACTCCCCTTGGCTACCTGCCCGATTGGGCAATTGCTGCCAGCAACTCTACTTCAGTCTGGGAAACTTAAATTAGAACCAAGACAACTGTGCCCAGCACTGCTCCCTGGGGCACACCACTGGTGCCAGCTGCCAGCTGGATGTGGCACCGTTCACCACCACTCTCTGGGCCCTGCCCTCCAGCCAGTTCTTAACCCAGCACAGAGTGCCCCTGTCCCAGCCATAGGATACCAAATCAGGTGAGGATAGAGCAGAAGGACTGATTTACTGGCATCTGAGGCTGCTTGGTGGACAGCTGTGAAGAGGAGAGAGGAAAATTAAGTGTCAGGAGTAGGAGAAAGGACAACAGCTGCAGACTGCACCACGGGAGGCTCAGGGTGGCTTTTAGGAGCAGACCTCTGCAGCCCTGGGCCAGCTCACCAAGGAGGTGAGGCACTGCTGCCCTTCGAGGGCTCCTCCCCAAGATCTGGATTTACAAAGCATCAACCACCCTGCCCTAGTGCAGGGAAGGCTGCAGTGCACGGGTGGGAGGTTGCCGGCCGCAGGTGCCGGCGCTGCGCCCGCGGTGAGCGGCTCCTGGGTCAGCAGTGCGGTCAGAGGGATGCTCTGCCCCTCAGCCCCTGCTGCAGCCACGCCCTCGGAAGAGGCACCACAGCTAGCCCAGGGCAGGGTCGGTACACGTGGGAAGTGCAGCTGGGCCCAGGGTATTGCATGTGGTACAGATGGGTTACAGTCCTGCAGCATCAGCTGCCTGTGGCTGGCTGACCCTGCCCCCTTGCAGCTGGCACTCCACCCCCTGCAGCTGCATGTGGGGGGTGCCACCCACTGCGGGGTGTCTTAAGTCCAAGAGGGACTCAAGGACACCTCCCAGCACGGGTGCTCATGTTTATCAGTCCATGTCCTGCTAGCAGGGATCTCTCCACACTCAGGGGTTTCTGTCACTCCAGGGGGCAGGTAGGATCAGCCCAGCCTAGAACCAGTAGGAGGGTTCCTGAAACACTGGGGCTTGAACGTGCATGACAGGTACAGGAGCTACAGGTAGGTGAGGACTCTTCCACTAACCTGGGGCTTGTCTTTCATGCTACACAAGGACTTGTTTGTGTGGAAGGGAGAGCCCTGCAGTAGATGCTCCTCATCTCACAGCATGGCAAAGAGTTCCTGACTGGTCCCCACTTCAGTACCCAGCATCTTGGTAGTGATCTCACAAACCTCCCTGGAGTCAGACCCAACTCTGCCAATGTGCCTTCCCTTCTGCAAGTGAGGTTCAGCCTCTTTGCTTGAAAAGCAAGCCAGAGACATGTGGTGTGAGTGGTTGGAGACCTTGCAGCTGCTTTTGGCTGGAGACCTCCCTCTGGCCTTCAGGCAGCGCTGGCAGAGACCTCACCATGCTCACGTCTGGGCCCAAGGTTGCAGCACAGAGCTGCAGCAGGAGGAAGAGCTTTCTCCTGACAGTGCCACAGGAGAGCTCCTTCCCTAACAGCTGGGTTGGGGCTTTGTCAGGTGCCTGCTTCCCCACCCTTTCCTCCTCACTATCCCTGTGCTGCTGTACAGTGTCAGCCAGGCAGCAGCTGGGATGGGAGCGCAGCAGGCGAGTGGCAGAGCTGCCAGTGTCACTGTCACAATGCTCAGCACTCCACACAAAGGAGCTGAACAACAAACTGTTGGGGTTGATGGCACCTCAGGAGCTTCACTGCATTTAAACTTCTTGGTTTATTTGTTGTTCTGTTGTTTGGGGGGTTGGGGTTTTGTTCTTTGATGCATTATGGCGCGAAGGTTAATGCTGACACTGATGCAGAGAGGTCCTCCCTCTCTGCTCTGCCCTGCTGAGGCCCCACCTGGAATACTGCACCCAGTTCTGGGCTCCCCAGTTCAAGTGGGACAGGGATCTACTGGGTGATCTAAACAGCTGAGGGCTGGGAGTCAGGAAGGGACAGGGGCAGCCTCTGCTCACTTGTGCCCTGCCACAGGACAAGCAGCAATGGATGGAAGCTGCAGCACAGGAGGTGGCAGCTCAGCACAAGGGCAACTTCTTTCCTGTAAGGGTCCCAGAGCCCTGGCACAGGCTGCCCAGAGAGGTTGTGGAGTCTCCTTCTGTGGAGCCTTTCCAGGCCTGTCTGGATGTGTTCGTGTGACCTGCACTAGGTTATGGTCCTGTTCTGGCAGGGGTTGGACTGGGATATCTCCAGAGGTGCCTTCCGACCTGTGATCTGTGATCTGTGATCCTGTGATCTGTGATCTGTGATCTGTGATCCTGTGATCTGTGATCTGTGATCCTGTGATCTGTGATCTGTGATCTGTGATCTGTGATCTGTGATCTGTGATCTGTGATCCTGTGATCTGTGATCTGTGATCCTGTGATCCTGTGATCTGTGATCTGTGATCTGTGATCCGTGATCTGTGATCTGTGATCTGTGATCTGTGATTTCTGCCAAAGTCATTGTTTCCCTACAATTTCTTCACTGAAAAACGAGCAGGTTTGCAGTTCAGTTCACAAAGTTCTTGATCAACAGAAGGGATTTGTGACCTCTCCCTGTGCCAGCAATATTGGCAAAGCCATTTCTGTCCTTTGCATTGCTGCCAGTGTGGCTGTGCTGTCACCAGGAACACTGCAGTGCTGTGGGTGAAGCCTCCCCCTGTAGGACATCCTGGTTTTGGAACTGCAGCCACGACTGGAGCAGGGAGAATCACAGAATCACAGAGTTGTCAGGGCTGGAAGGGACCTCAAGGATCCTCCAGCTCCAACCCCCCTGCCATGGGCAGGGACACCTCACACCACTTCAGCTTGCCCAGAGCCACATCCAGCCTGGCCTTAAAAACTTCCAGGGATGAGGCTTCCACCACCTCCATGGGCAACCTGTGCCAGGCTCTCACCACCCTCATGGGGAAGAACTTCTTCCTAATGTCCAGTCTGAATCTCTCCTCCTCTAGTTTGGATCCATTCCCCCCAGTCCTATCAACTACCTGATACCCCGAAAAGTCCCTCCCCAGCTATCCTGTAGCCCACTTCAGACATTGCAATGCCACAGAAAGGTCTCCTTGGAGCCTTCTCCTTTCCAGACTGAGCAGCCCCAACTCTCTCAGCCTGTGCCCACAGCAGAGCAGCTCCAGCCTCCTGCTCATCCTCCTGGCCCTTCTCTGGCCACCTTCCAGCACCTCCAGACCTTCCCTGCAGCAGGCTCCAGAGCTGGGCACAGAGCTCCAGCTGGGCTCTCACCGGGGGGGCAGAGGGGCAGAATCCCCTCCCTGGCCCTGCTGCCTACTCTGCTCTTGTTGCAGCCCAGGCTTAGGTTGGCTCTCTGGGCTGGCAGTGCCCACTGCTGGCTCCTGTTGGGTAGATGCACCTTGTAGTAACTACAACATCTTGTCACAGGTGCAGCATCCTGCAGTAGTTGAAACATCTTGAGTAGCTGCAGCATAGAAACACAGAATCATAGACTCATAGAATCAGGCAGGTTGGAAGAGAGCTCCAAGCTCCTCCAGCCCAACCTAGCACCCAGCCCTGCCCAACCAACCAGACCATGGCACTCAGTGCCCCAGCCAGCCTTGGCTGCAACACCTCCAGCCACACAGACTCCACCACCTCCCTGGGCAGCCCATTCCAATGCCAATCACTCTCTCTGACAACAACTTCCTAACAACATCCAGCCTCAACCTGCCCTGCCACAGCTTCAGCCTGGGGCCCCTTCTTCTGTCCCTGGCTGCCTGGCAGCAGAGCCCAACCCCACCTGGCTACAGCCTCCCTGCAGGCAGCTGCAGGCAGCAATCAGCTCTGCCCTGAGCCTCCTCTGCTGCAGGCTGCACCCCCCCAGCTCCCTCAGCCTCTCCTCACAGGGCTGTGCTCCAGGACCCTCCCCAGCCTTGCTGCCCTTCTCTGGGCACCTTCAGCACCTCAACATCTCTCTGCAATTCAGGAGCCCAGAGCTGTGGCCTGAGCAGTGCTGAGCACAGGGGCAGAAGAACCTCCCTGGTGCTGCTGCCCACACTGCTCCTGAGCCAGCCCAGGATGCCATTGGCTCTGCTGCCCACATGGGCACTGCTGCCTCCTCTGCAGCTTCTCTCTGCCAGCACCTCCAGCTCCCCCTCTGCCTGGCTGCTCTCAGCCACTCTGGCCCCAGCCTGTAGTGCTGCTTGGGGTTGTTGTGGCCAAAGTGCAGAACCCTGCACTTGGCCTTGTTCAGTCTCATCCCCTTGGCCTCTGCCCACCCATGCAGCCTGGCCAGGTCCCTCTGCAGGGCTCTGCTACCCTCCAACAGCTCCACAGCTGCTCCTAGCTTGGTGTCATCTGCAAACTCACTGCTGCTGGACTCAATCCCCTGGTCTAGATCATCAGTGAAGATACTGAATAGGATTGTGCCCAGCACTGCTCCCTGGGGCACACCACTGGTGCCAGCTGCCAGCTGGGTGTGGCACCATTCACCACCACTCTCTGGGCCCTGCTCTCCAGCCAGTTCTTGACCCAGCACAGAGTGAATTTGTCCAAGTCAGGAGCTGCCAGCTGTGCCAGGAGCTGCCTGTGGCAGACTGTGCCAAAGGCTTTGCTGCAGTCCAGGCAGCCTCCATCCATAGCCTGCCCCACTCTCACCAGGCAGGAACCTAATCATAAAAGGAGAGCAGGGTGGTGAGACAGGACCTGCCCTTCCTAAATCCATGGTGGCTGGGCCTGATCCCTTGGCCATGCTGTAGGTGCTGTGTGATGGCACTCAGGATGCCCTGTTCCATGCCTTTGCCTGGCACTGAGGTCAGGCTGACAGGGCTGTAGTTTTCTGGCTCCTTCTTTCGACCCTGCTTGTGGATGAGCACCACACTGGCAGCTTCCAGTCTCTGGGGACCTCTGCAGTGAGCCAGCACTGTTGGTAAATGATGGAGAGAGGCTTGGCCAGCTCAGCTGCCAGCTCTCTCAGCACCTTAGGATAGATCCCATCCAGTCCCACGGACTTGTGAGGGTCCAAGTGGCTCAGCAGGTCCCTAACTGCTTCCTCCTGGATTACAGAGGGATTATTCTGGTCCCAGGCTCCTTCTGCCAGCTCAGGAGTCCAGCTGTGCTGGAGACAACCTGTCCCACTAGTGAAGATTGAGGCAAAGAAGGTGTTCAGCACCTCTGCCTTTTCTTCCTCCTTTGTCACTATATTCCCTTCTCCATCTGGTAAGGACTGGAGCTTGTCCTTGCCTCTTCTCTTGCCATTCATGCATTTATAGAAGCTTTTTTTGTTCTCCTTACCAGCAGAGGCAGCCTAAGCTCTAAATGGGCTTTTGCCTCTCTCATTTTCTTCCTACAGCATCTAGCAAGTTCCTTGAACTTTTCCTGGGAGACCTCCCCTTTCCCAAAGCTGATATATTCTTTCCTTTCTTCAATGCCTTCAGCAGCTCCCTGCCCATCCAGCCAGGCTGCCCCCCTCCTCGGCTCATCTTCCAGTACAACGGCTGTACAGGGTTAACCCTCCGGGGGGAGTGACCCTGAACCTGACCCTAGGTGGTCTTGACTCCTCCCCAGGGGTTGGTCTGATCACTAACAGCCTCTCCTCACAGGGCTGTGCTCCAGGCCCCTCCCCAGCCTTGCTGCCCTTCTCTCAACACCTTCCAGCACCTCAACATCTGTCACAGCAGCACAATGTACAAGCAGAGAGTTACAGTGTATGAATTGATAGACAGAAATGTACAAGGTAAAAGGCAATACAGAAACACAGCAGCACTGCCAGAAACCTGAGTGCCCAGGAGGGGCTCCCAACCACCCCTGCACCTTCCCCCTGCCCCTCTCAACCTTACCCCAGTCCCAAGGAAGAATTGAGGTTCAGCCAGAGGGTTAGGAAACAAAGTGGGTTAGTCCAGACTGGAGGGTGAGGTTAGAGAGTAAGATGCAGCCCAGCCAGCAGCCCCAGTGAGAGTGATGCTGAGTGAGAGTGGTTATCTAATGGTTTTGTTCCTGTACATCTCAGCAAGCCTGTGAGTGAAGCAGACATCAGCACTGTTTTCCTTCCACAGCCTGTGAGCTGGTTCTTCTCACCAAAACATTCTAGCCTGCTCCAAACTAGCACACAGAGCATCCCTAACATACAGAGCCACTCCTCCACCCCTTCTCCCTTGCCTGCCTCTCCTGGAGAGTCTGTAGCCATTGACTGCAGCACTCCAGCTGTGGGAGTCACCCACCACGTTTCTGTGGTGGCCACAACATCGTCGTTAGCCTCTTGTAGCAAGGCCTGCAGCTGCCCTTGCTCGTTCCCCATGCTGTGTGCATTGCTGTGCAGGCACTTCAGCTGGGCTGCTGCTTTCGCCCCTGCCTCTGGCCTGCCACCCTCAGCATCTCTCTGCAATGGAGGAGCCCAGAATTGGACACAGCACTGCAGGGGTGTCCTGAGCAGTGCTGAGCACAGGGGCAGAAGAACCTCCCTTGTCCTGCTGCCCACACTGCTCCTGAGCCAGCCCAGGATGCCATTGGCTCTGCTGCCCACCTGGGCACTGCTGCCTCCTCTGCAGCTCCTCTCTCCCAGCACCCCCAGGGCCCTCTCTGCCTGGCTGCTCTCAGCCACTCTGGCCCCAGCCTGCAGTGCTGCTTGGAGTTGTTGTGGCCAAAGTGCAGAACCTGCCCTTGGCCTTGTTCAGTCTCATCCCCTTGGCCTCTGCCCACCCATGCAGCCTGGCCAGGTCCCTCTGCAGGGCTCTGCTACCCTCCAACAGCTCCACAGCTGCTCCTAGCTTGGTGTCATCTGCAAACTCACTGCTGCTGGACTCAATCTCCTGCTCCAGATCATCAATGAAGATATTGAACAGGACAGGTTTTGCTTCCCTGCATCCTGTGGCAGTTCTCAGAGGGCATTTGAAGGGATTTCTGAGGCCGTGCTCAGGGGACCAGAAGGGAAATCACAAGTGGAAAAGGTCAAGAGAATGGCATCCAAGCTGGGGAAGGGTCTGGAGAACAGGGCCTGTGAGGAGCAGCTGAGAGACCTGGGTTTATTCAGCCTGCAGAACAGGAGGCTGAGAGGAGGCCTCATTGCTCTCTGCAGCCCCTGAACAGGATTGAAGCCACATGGGGTTGGTCTCTTCTCCCTAGGGACAAGAGAAAATGGCCTCCATTTGCCCCAGGGGAGGCTTAGGCTGGACCTTGGAAGAAACTTCTTCACTGGAGGGGTTCTTGCACACTGGCCCAGGCTGCCCAGGCTTGAATTCTCATCTCTGGAGGTCTTTCAAAGAGGCAGAAATGTGGTGCTGAGGGCCATGGGTCTGAGGCCATGGGCACCAGCCTGGGTAGAGTTAGAGCATGGTTGGACTCAATGCTCTTAAAGGTCTTTTCCTCCCCAAATGACTCTGTAATTCTAGTCAGGAACCCTCACAATAACCTGGAACTTGCCTAAGTTCCACAGGAACTTAATTGTTCTTCTTCTCCCCTCCTCGTCCTCACATCTCTATTACAGCACTTCCAACCCTACCATGAAATGCTGTGGGCAGCAATCTGCCTGGGCTGGGGACCTCAGGAGATGTTCTGTGGAGAGCTCCCTGTTGGCAGCCTCCCTGGCTCACTGTGAAGCAGAGACCTTCCTCCAGCTTCGTGGTGTCCCTGAGGTTATCTGAGCCTGCTGCAAAGCCACCTCTGCCTCCTGCCATTGTCTTGAGTCTTTTCTGCCAGGCACAGCACCAGAAGAAGGGGACACAGCCTCAAGCTGTGGCAGGGCAGGTCTAGGCTGGATGTTGTTAGGAAGTTGTTGGCAGAGAGAGTGATTTGCATTGGAATGGGCTGCCCAGGGAGGTGGTGGAGTTACCATCCCTGGAGGTGCTGCAGCCAAGGCTGGCTGGGGCACTGAGTGCCATGGTCTGGTTGGTTGGGCAGGGCTGGGTGCTAGGTTGGGCTGGATGAGCCTGGAGCTCTCTTCCCACCTGGTTGAGTCTATAAGTCTGTGATGAAAACCAAGCAGCCTCATCCCCAGGCTCATGGAGCTGTGAGGACATTGCCCCTTGCACTCAACACTGCTGGGGCCACATCTTGAGTACTTCAAGTACTATATTGAGAGCAAGTCCAGAGAAGGGTAATGAGGCTGCTGAGGGATCCTGAACAGAGGTCCCATGAGGAATGGCTGACAGAGCTGGGGTTGTTCAGCCTGGACCCGAGGAAGCTGAAGTGAGACCTCATTAATCTCTACCTGAAAGGAGGTTGGAGTGAGGTGGGCACCAGGCTGAAGTGAGAAGATGAGAGGAAATGGCCTCAGGTTGTGCCAGGGAAGGTTGAAGTTGGACATTAGGGGAAAAATGTCTTCACCCAATGGGTCATGGGGCAGTGGCAGTGCAGTCCCCATCCCTGGAGGTGTTTGGAAGACACCTGGGTGAGCAGCTGAGGGCCATGGCCTGACAGCTGTGTGCAGGGAGGAGCTGCCTTGTGGCTGGGCTCAGTCACCTTGAGGTTTTCTCCAGCCAGGGGCTTCTGTGACTCTGGCATTATCTTCTCCTCTGTGCACAACCTGGCAAGCAAGGGGAGCACAGCCCTGGCCATGGCAGCCTGCACATGCTGTGGGTCCTCTGTGCTGCCCCACACTCTGATATCCTTCCTCATCATGCATATGGGACAAGCAGGGAGTGATTCTGCTCTGCCCTCCTGCCCGGGGAGCCAGCAGGACGTGGTGCTTCTCCCTGTGCTAGAAACCAAAGCGACACAGAAGGCTCTGAGCAGAGCATTTCAGAGCTCCTCGCCCCAAGGGAACAGCGGCAAGTGGCCGGCAGGAGGAGCCGCCAGAAGGCAGAGCGCTTGGGCTGCCCTGCAGGCTCAGCTCTTGCTTCAGGGCACAGCTGAAGAAGGAGGGAGAAACCTCAGGGTGGGTACCAGGAATAATTTCTTCCCAGCAGGGGTTCTCAGGCACTGGTCCAGGATGTCCAGGTTGGTGGTGGAGTCCCTGGACATCGCTGGAGGTGTTTCAGAGTCTCCTGCCCGTGGTGCTGAGGGAGGTGGTGCAGCACAGTGGTGCAGCACAGTGGTGGGGTTGTGAGCTCTGCCAGAGCAGCTGGGCTGGGTGAGCTCAAAGGTCTCTCCCAGCCTCACCAGCTCCATGATCCTATCAAATGCCTTCACAATCAACATCCCCAGAGGTCCCCAGGTCAGCAGCACCTTATCCCTGTCAAGGAGAGTCAACTGGAGTGTGAAATGGGAGGGGAAAGTTAAGGTCTGGAGCTGTTTGCCTGCGTCAAAGAACCTCCCAAAGCCATAAACTGCAGCCATAAACCTCAAGGTCAGAGGAGGGGCAAAGGCTGCAAACCACACACTGCTGCCTGTTCAGCTGGCTGGGAACCACACAGAAAAGGCTCCTCTGGGAGGAGTGTTGGTGTCAGGCACCAGAAGGGTGGGGGGTTGCAGAAGGATCTCACTTTTCCCAGCTCCAGTGGGCAGCAAACCTTTGTGTCCAGTTCTGGGCCCCTCCATTCAAGAGAGATGTTGAGGTGCTGGAAGGTGTTGAGAGAAGGGCAGCAAGGCTGGGGAGGGGCCTGGAGCACAGCCCTGTGAGGAGAGGCTGAGGGAGCTGGGGGGGTGCAGCCTGCAGCAGAGGAGGCTCAGGGCAGAGCTCATTGCTGCCTGCAGCTGCCTGCAGGGAGGCTGTAGCCAGGTGGGGTTGGGCTCTGCTGCCAGGCAGCCAGGGCCAGAACAAGGGGACACAGCCTGAAGCTGTGCTGGGGCAGGTTGGGGCTGGCTGTTAGGAGGAAGTTGTTGGCAGAGAGAGTGATTGGCATTGGAATGGGCTGCCCAGGGAGGTGGTGGAGTGGCCGTGCCTGGAGGTGTTGAAGAGGAGGCTGCAGGAGGCATTTGGTGCCCTGGGTTTGTTCATTAGAAGGGTTAGGGGATAGGTTGGACTGAATGGTCCTGGAGGTCTCTTCTGACCTGCTTAATTCTGTGCTTCTAACCTCAGCCAATCAGCCTGGGGAGGCTGCTGGGCTTTAGAGGAGGCCTGGGCTTGGATGCTTTGCTAACTGGTGGCTAAGACACACACGTGGGCCTGGATGTATCTCCCCCTGCCCACTGTAACTTGGCTCTGTAGCAGTGCTGCACATCACCTGGCATCACCCACCAGCATTTCCCATCGGGGTTAGCCCTGGCTCTCTTCTGCCTGGCACAGGGCAGGGAGGTTTTATTCATTGAAGTCTTTAGCATCCTGGAATGTGTCAGGTTGGAAGGGTTCCCCAGAGGCCATCTTGTCCAATCCCCCTGCACTCAGCAGGGATATCTCCAACTTGGTGAAGTTCTCAGGGCCACATGAGGTCTGACCTTGAATCTCTCTGTAGATGGGGCCTGACCCACATCCCTGGGCAGCCTGTGTCTCACCACTCTCATGGTGCAGACTTCCTCCTGACATCCAACTCAAATACGCCCTGCTCTGCTTTCAAACCATTGCCCCTTGTCCTATCCCCACAGGCCCTCTTGAACAGTCTCTCCCCAGCTCTCTTACATCCCCTTTGGATACTCTAAGGTCTCTCTGGAGCCTTCTCTGATCATCCTTGTGGCCTCCTCTGGACCACATCTCTCCATCAGGTCTACATCTCTCTTGTGTTGGGGCCCTGTAGCTGGACACAGCAGTGCAGGTGAGGTCTCACAGAGCAGAGCAGAGCAGAGGAGCAGGATCCACTCTCTCCATCTCTGGCCATGCTGCTTTGAATGCAGCCCAGGCTGCCCTTGACCTTCTGTGCTGCCAGTGCCCATTGCTGGCTCCTGACCAGCTTCAACTGGCAGAGAAGGAGGAGAACAATTGGCAGAGAAGGTCTGGAGATATGAGAGATGCTCAGATTCAGCTGGTGAGGGTGCCTCAGGGTGGGCAGTGACCCACTCCAGCCCAGCTCAGCTCTGAACTGATGCTTCTCAGGCTATGAGATCTCCAATGATCTACAAGTGACCTTCATTCTTCCAGTGATCACTTTTCTGATCTTCTGTGGCATGTCACAGTCCATAGTGAAGAACCTACAAGCTCCCTACCCTCCATGTTGGTTCTCAACTCAACAGTAGGGTTATGCACAGCTCTTGTTGGTGATCTGCTCAGCTCTGGTTGCTGATCTGCACAGCTCTGGTTGCTGCTCTGCTCAGCTATCAGTGGTGCTCTGCTCAGCTATGGTTGCTGATCTGCTCAGCTCTGGTTGCTGATCTGCACAGCTCTGGTTGCTGATCTGCTCAGCCATCAGTGGTACTCTGCACAGCCAGGACTGTTCTGCACAGCTCTCGTTGGCAAGATGAGCCTTGTATAACCCCACAAAGGATTCCCTTACAACTGCAGCCCTGCTTTCCTTAGGCAAGATCTCCTTGAACCTGCACTGCAGAGCAGATCCTGGTGACTGTCTCACAGCTGCAGCTTTTGCAGAACAAAACAATTAAGAACTGTTCAAGGCCCAAAGCCCTGAGAGTGCAATTCCATTTCTGAGAGCCAGGCAGCCTGGGAGCTCTGGGGAGGATTCCCTACAAGGTCCAGGAATCTCATGAGGACTGGGAGGTGTGGAGAGGGGTGAGCTGATGGGCCTTTCTCTAGGAGGATTATATTTACAACAGACTCTTTGTGGGCCCAGATTTCTCTGGGAATTACTGGAGCAGCTTCCAGCAGGGTTAGAGAAGGTGACAGAAATCACTGCACACAGCCACGGATTAGTGATGCTGCCCTCATTAATCCCCCAGGGCTGCAGGGCTGGGGTTTGGCACTGACCTCCCCAGGAAAAGATACAGACCTGTAAGCTCTGTGTTACTCCTGTGGGCAGTGCTGTGAGCTAAAGGTGGCTACATGTGGCACAGCAAAGCTCCCAGAGATGGAAACCCAAAGGGCAGGTTTGTGGGAAATCCAAATCGTTGAATCACCAAGGCTGGAAGGGAGCTCCAAAGCTCATCCACTCCAACCCCTGCACTCAGCAGGCACATCCTGCACTAGAGCAGGTTGCCCACAGCCCTGTCCAGCCTCACCTTGAACATCTCCAGGGATGGGCCCAACCAGCTCCCTGGGCAACCTGCTGCAGTGTTCCAGCAGCCTCCTGGTGCAGAACTTGTTCCTCACATCCAATCTCAATCTGCTCTGCTCCACTCTGCAGCCATTGTCCCTGCTGCTGTCCCTGCAGCCCTTTGCACACAGTCCCTCTGCAGCCTGCTTGTAGTCCCTCCAGGTCCTGGCAGGCTGCTGTTAGGTCTCCCCTGGAGCCTTCTCTGCTCCAGGCTGAACAGCCCCAGCCCCCTCAGCCTGTCCTCATAGTAGAGCTGCTGCAGCCTCCTGACATCTTCGTGGCCTCCTTTGGACCCTCTCCATCAGGGGAGGGGAGACCTCCTTCCTCTCTGCAGCTGCCTGCAGGGAGGTTGGGCAGAGGAGGGGGCAGCCTCTGCTGCTTGGTGCCAAGGGACAGGAGCAGAGGGAATGGTTCCAGGCTGCCCCAGGGGAGGCTCAGGCTGGATGCCAGGAAATATTTCTGCCCTGGGAGGGTTCTCAGACATTGGAATGGGCTGCCCAGGGCAGTGCTGCAGTCCCCACCCCTGGGGGTGTTCGAGCACTGTGTGGGGCTGGGGCTTAGGGCCATGGTTTAGTGGTGACCCTGCAGTGCTGGGTGGGCCTGGGGAGCTTGGATCTATTCTGTGAGTCTGTGCTCCACAGCACTGCCTGGTAAGTAAAGATTGCACCTCCAGGCTGCCAGGGGAGCCTGCGCCTACTCTGAAGCATCTCCCTCTAGAAAGCTTCCTCCACAGCCTGCTTTCACCTGCACATGCAACCAGAATCTGTGCAGTAGCAGCGTGAGATGGAAACATGGAGCAGTGCTGGCTCACAGACCCCTGCAGCGCCATGCTGGAGACACCCCTAGGTGCACAGTCAGAGACACCCCTAGGTGCACAGTCAGAGACCCCCCTAGGTGCACAGAGACCCCCCTAGGTGCACAGTCAGAGACACCCCTAGGTGCACAGAGACACCCCTAGGTGCACAGTCAGAGACCCCCCTAGCTGCACAGAGACACCCCTAGGTGCACAGTCAGAGACCCCCCTAGGTGCACAGTCAGCCCTCCCTAACCCTCCTCCAGGTGTTCCTTTCTGCAGTCACTCTTCCCAGGGTGCTGTAACCACGGTGAGGTCATTGCTCAAATCACAGCCAATAACTCACCTCTTGGGCTAAGGTTACAGCTGAAAGCCACTGCAGTGTGGCTGCTTGGGGAGCAGGCAATCTCCACAGCCAGATAAGGCTCTGTTCTCACAGCTCAGCAACTTCCCCAGGCACAGAACATTGCAGCACACGTGGGTTTGTTTGCAAAGGCAGCAGAAGCTGGCAGCAAAGCCAGGGCAATACTGCCCCTGCTCCTCACTGCTGGCCACACCGAGAGCGAGCTGAAGTGCTTCAGCACCTTCACTGCCCTGGCTGTGAGTTGATTGCTTTGAAATGGAGTGTTCATAGAATCATGGAACCACAGAACAGCCTCAGATGAAAGAGGCCTTAGAGATCATCTCATCCAATCTCCTTGCCATGGGCAGGGACCCCTCCCACCAGCCCAGGTGGTGGCCTCATCCAACCTGGCCACGAACACCTCCAGGGAGGAGGCATCCACAGCCTCTCTGCACAATCCACTCCAGGCTCCTGCCACCCTCGCAGTGAGGAATCCAATCTAAACCTGTTCTCTTTTAATTTTAATCTCTCCCCCCCTGCCCTATCAGTGGGCACTTGTCAGAAGTCCCTCTGCAGCCTTCCTGTAGGATCCTTCAGGTCCTGGCAGGCAGCTTTAAGGTCTCCCTGGAGCCTTCTCTTCTCCAGGCTGAACACCCTCAGCCCCTCAGCCTGTCCTCAAAGCAGAGCTGCTCCAACCCCTGATCATTTTCATGGCCTCCTCTGAACCTGCTCCATCAGGTCCAGATCCTTCCTGTGTTGAGGGCTCCAGAGCTGGCCCCAGCCCTGTCAGGGAGGTCGAGCAGAGCAGAGCAGAGGGGCAGGATCCCCTCTCTTCATCTCTGGCCATGCTGCTTTGGATGCAGCCCAGGCTGCCCTTGGCCTTCTGGGCTGCCAGTGCCCACTGCCTGCTCATGTCCAGCTTCTCCCCCAAGTTCTTCTCTGGGATGCCTGTGTTTTATCACAGGTGAAGCAAGCACATCCTGTGGTGCCTTTTAGCCCTCCCCAACTGATCTGCCCTTTCAGTCTGAACTCTGCTTTAAGACAGCTTCAACACAAGCTTTTGTTGGAACATTCCATCCCTACCCAGGGTACCAAGCACCAGGCACTTTGGTCTGCTACACAAATAAAATGCCCTCCCCAAGGCAGATTGCCTGAGAGCCTCCTCATTGTTTGCCAGTTTCACAGTGAGCAGATTTCACACTTCAATTATTGAAGGGTCCCCTTGCAGAGGGGCTCAGGGCTCTGGCAGAAGCACAGAATTAAGCAGGTTGGAAAAGACCTCTAGGATCCAGTCCAACCAGGCACCTAACACCTTCTAATGAACTAATCCCTGGCACTCAGTGCCTCCTGCAGCCTCTCCTTAGACACCTCCAGGGATGGGCACTGCACCACCTCTCTGGGCAGCCCATTCCAGTGCCAATCACTCTCTCTGACAACAACTTCCTAACAACATCCAGCCTCAACCTGCCCTGGCACAGCTTCAGGCTGTGTCCCCTTCTTCTGTCCCTGGCTGCCTGGCAGCAGAGCCCAACCCCACCTGGCTACAGCCTCCCTGCAGGCAGCTGCAGACAGCAATGAGCTCTGCCCTGAGCCTCCTCTGCTGCAGGCTGCACCCCCCCAGCTCCCTCAGCCTCTCCTCACAGGGCTGTGCTCCAGGACCTTCCCCAGCCTTGCTGCCCTTCTCTGGGCACCTTCCAGCACCTCAACATCTCTCTTGAATGGAGGGGCCCAGAACTGGACACAGAAGCAGAGTGGAGACAGGTGCTGGAAGCATGAAGCCTGTGCTGGTTGCTTTCCCTTTCTCCTCTCCATCTCACGTCACCCTTCACCAAAAAATGCACCTTCCCCTGCCTCCTTCTCCACTGGTGTCTGCTCTGATAGCTGCCCTGTGCTGGCATTGTCAGCAGAGGGACTCAAGCATTAATCCTGTCATTTACTGTCATTTGCTGCAAGCCTCACTGCAGGTCTGAGCATTTCTCTTTGATTTCCTATCTTGACTGCAATAAGAATGCTGAGAGCAGCTACATTTCCAGGATCTCTTGGCTTTGGGGGGTTTTAATGGTACTTCACAAGCTCTTCATCTTTCAGGAGGTCATCTCAGGGACCTGTTGAGCCAAGGAAATGATGCTCATTATCTCAGTGGATAGGAGCAGACAGGAATTTTGAGCCTGTGGATTCAGTACAAAAGCAAACCCCAAGCCCTTGCAGCTGTGCAGCAGTTGGCACTCTGTGTGTCACAGAATGGCAGTGTACATTGGGTTGGAAGGGACCCTGTGGTGGAGGGGCAGCAGCCCCAAACTGAGGCTTACCTATGCCTCTGCATGCCCAGACATGCTCTTCTGCCAGGACCCAGGAGGCAGCAAACAAGTTGCATAACACACACACCCAGCCCGTGTGCCGCTGGGGTCCGGGCAGGTAATCCCCTATTGGGAGGGTCCAGGCATGTCTCCTCTGCCTATTGGGGCAAGGTTTGGCTTATGGCCAACCTGATTGGTCATGTTAGATGTCCAACGAGCCACGAATCTCGGCCCAGAGCCTTTAAAGAGGGGTGCACAGCAGCACCACGTGGTCAGACATTCAGTCCTGTTCAGTCTGTTCAGACAATCCAGACTGTTTACCAGTTCAGAGCTTAGAGCATTTTAGACTCAGCTCTGATCCACAGCAGCATCCTGCTGCCCTGGCCTGCTTGCATTGGCCTAGACACAGGATCAGGCCTTGCTCACTCACAAGCATTACAGAGGCTCAGACCTCATGCATTGATCTCAAGGCACAGCCAAGCTATCTGCAAGCCCTCTGAGAAGCAGAGCACATTCATGCCTGCACCATACATGTATGGGGAGCTGAGACCCCTGCCTAGCCTAGAGCTATCTTGATTCATACGGAGTTAAACCTCCATGCAGCACAACATAGATATTGCTTGCCTGGCATAGATATTGCCTGCCAGCTATCCTGTAACTCTGGTAAGACCCAGAGCCAGCAGACCCCTCTCCAGATGGTCTGCAAACCTGCAAAGGCAGCCTGCTAGCTGCCCGACCGTGTCAGAGGCCACACGGACAAATCCTTCTCCTGCACCTGGAATCCTGCCAGCTGATCATCCCTGGACACACAGCATCCAGAAGCAGCAACAGCTCCGAGGCAGAGATCAGCCCAGGAGAAAAGGTTAGAGAAACTCTATTTACCCCAGAGACTGGGAAGACCTTTATCATCCCTGCAAGCTGGGACAGACTCCAGCTTCAAGACCCCAGTACTGGGCACATGCTGAGATAGATGATTCCCGGGAGGTTGATTAATGATTAATACTTAAGAGCAACACACCTAAGTAAGCTTTAATTCTCTTGTAATATAAGTTACCTCTATCTGAAGAGCAGACACAGTTTCAGCCTTTGCTGGGCAGACACTAGAGCTGTTAAGAGGCATTAAGCCTAAGAAATCTTTCTCTCTGTCAATAATTGTTAATAATTTGATATTTTCATTTAATAATCAATCCCTGTAAATATATCCCAAAGCTATTTTCATAAACTTGCAAATGAACTTGGATTTCATAGTGGTTGGGGGTGGTGTAAATTTGTAAATATTAATTTTAATAAATCATTTTATAAAAATCAAAACTGCCTCAAATTAATCTCTCACCTCCCCCTAACAGGGGAGGAACAGAGAAATCCCCTCCACGACAGACCCTGAAAGGGCTTCTTGTCCAATCCCACTGCAGGCAACAGGGACACCTCCAACTAGAGGAGGCTGCCAAGGGACACATCCACTTTGACCTTGGATGCCTCCAGGATTGGGTTCTTCACCCAGTGCAGGAGCTGGGTCTGGCAGCTCTCAGCCTGCTTCATCTCTGGCACGCTGGAAGATGTGAAAGGTCCTCAAGTGACTGCAGTCAGCACTGAGCCTGGCCTGTTCCAGAGTAAACATCCACCAAGAGTAACAGAGTTGATAATGTCCAGCACCTAGTCAGGAGGGGGAAAAACCCAAAAGCCAACAAAAGACCAACCAAAACTGGACAGAACTGAGAAAGAGATCATCTCCACTCTGGCAGTGAGGAGTGCACCTGGGCAAGAAGAGCCTGAAGTGCTGTTAGCTGCTCTGTGTAGTGCAGCTGCAGACTCACTGCTGCCATCACAGAAAGTAACCCACAGGTGTCTGTACATGGGGTGAAGGCTGAAGTACCAGAGGCTGCCCTCTGGGAGGCCATCAGCCAGCTGAACAAGCTTCACTGCCCACCACCACCAGCAGAAGCCAGGTGGGTCTGCTGCATGCCACAGGCTGCACCAGAGGTCAGAGCTGCTAATGACAGACTGCTCAGAGGGAGCTCTTCTGAGCCTGAGATGGAGGAGATCTGCTGCAGCTCCGGGGAGCAGAATGCTTTGCAAGCTCTGCTACCAGGTTCCCTCAGTCAGTGCTCCCTGCTAAGGAGTGAAGCAGTGCCTCAGCTCCATGCCCAGTGCCCCAGCTCCATGCCCAAGCAGTGTCTCAGCTCCATGCCCAGTGCCCCAGCTCCATGCCAAAGCACTGCCTCAGCTCCATGCCCAGGCAGTGCCTCAGCTCCATGCCCAAGCAGCGCCTCAGCTCCATGCCCAAGCACTGCCTCAGCTCCATGCCCAAGCAGCACCTCAGCTCCATGCCCAAGCAGCGCCTCAGCTCCATGCCCAGTGCCTCAGCTCCATGCCAAAGCACTGCCTCAGCTCCATGCCCAAGCAGTGCCTCAGCTCCATGCCCAAGCAGCGCCTCAGCTCCATGCCCAAGCAGTGCCTCAGTTCCATGCCCAAGCAGTGCCCCAGCTCCATGCCCAAGCAGTGCCTCAGCTCCATGCCCAAGCAGCGCCTCAGCTCCATGCCCAAGCACTGCCTCAGCTCCATGCCCAAGCACTGCCTCAGTTCCATGCCCAAGCAGCGCCTCAGCTCCATGCCCAAGCAGTGCCTCAGCTCCATTCCCAGTGCCTCAGCTCCATGCCCAAGCAGTGCCTCAGCTCCATGCCCAAGCAGTGCCTCAGCTCCATGCCCAAGCAGTGTCTCAGTTCCATGCCCAAGCAGTGCTTCAGTTCCATGCCCAAGCAGTGTCTCAGCTCCATGCCCAAGCAGCGCCTCAGCTCCATGCCCAAGCAGCGCCTCAGCTCCATGCCCAAGCAGTGCCTCAGCTCCATGCCCAAGCACTGCCTCAGCTCCATGCCCAAGCACTGCCTCAGCTCCATGCCCATGTTGTGATCCAAGTGCAGGACCCAGCCCTTGGCCTCGATGAAGCTCGAGGCCCTTCAGCCCAGCCTGCCTGGGTCCCTCTGCAGAGCCTTCCTACCCTCAAGCAGATCAATGCTCCCTGGCAGCTGAGTTTTCATCTGAGAACTGACTGAGGGCCAATACTGAGATGCAGATGAAATAGAAGATGAAACAGGCAGGCCCCAGCTCAAATTCATTTCACTGATGATGACAATTTTATTTCCATGTTAAATTCATATCTCAAAAATACTAAAAATATCCTTTTCTTCTCCCTGCAGGTCTTTGGTGTTGGTTTGCTACAGGAGAGGCCAATGGAAGTGACTTTGTGGCTGTGCCCCCTGCTAGAAGCAAGGAAGATGCAATTCCCAACTGCTTCAAAAATTCCTGTCTAACAACCAGAATCTTCCACCACAGCCTTTAGGATCCTGGGCACATTAATGTCCTCCCGAGGTGCTAATCCATTTTCAGAAGAACCTTGGAACAGTTAAATACTTTAGACTCTTGAGCCAGCAGCTGCAACAGTTTTGTGCTTCCCTGTGGAAACCGAGCAGAAGGAGGGCAGGAAACTGAGCCATAGGAGGAGGGCAGGAACCTGAGCTATAGGAGGAGGGCAGGAAACTGAGCTATAGGAGGAGGGCAGGAACCTGAGCCATAGGAGGAGGGCAGGAACCTGAGCTATAGAAGGAGGGCAGGAAACTGAGCTATAGGAGGAGGGCAGGAAACTGAGCTATAGGAGGAGGGCAGGAAACTGAGCTATAGGAGGAGGGCAGGAACCTGAGCCATAGGAGGAGGGCAGGAACCTGAGCTATAGAAGGAGGGCAGGAAACTGAGCTATAGAAGGAAGGCAGGAAACTGAGCTAGAAGGAGGGCATTAAAAGCTCAGCTTGAAAGGAAAGAGGATTTTTGTCTCATTCCTGATGTGGTTTCTCCCTCTGGCACCCTGGAAGACTCTTTAATGAATCAAATGGAGGCTGCAAGCTGAGAGAGGTCTGCAGTGCTAAAAACAGAGACAAAACTGAAGAGAAAGAAGCAGAGGTGCCACAGAACCACAGTGTGGAAGGGGCTGGAAGGGACCTGCAGAGATCACACAGTCCTAACTCCTTGGAACAAGTTTTGAAACTGACAGGCTGGAGGGAAGGATCCATCCAGAGAGACCCTGACAGGCTGCAGAGCTGGGCCCAGGCCAACCTCATGAACTTCAACAAGACCAAGTGCAGGGTCCTGTACCTGGATCAGGGCAACCCCAAGCACTGATTTGGCTAGGCAGAATCTGGCTTGAGAGCAGCCCTGAAGAAAAGGACTTGGTGGTGCTGGTGGATGAGAAGCTCAACGGGAGCCACCAGTGTATACCTGCAGCCCAGAGAGCAACCTGAGCCTGGGCTGCAGCAGCAGCAGTGTGGGCAGCAGGGCCAGGGAGGGGATTCTGCCCCTCTGCTCCCCCAGGTGAGAGCCCAGCTGGAGCTCTGTGCCCAGCTCTGGAACCTGCTGCAGGGAAGGTCTGGAGATGCTGGAAGGTGCCCAGAGAAGGGCCAGGAGGCTGAGCAGGAGGCTGGAGCTGCTCTGCTGTGGGCACAGGCTGAGAGAGTTCAGTGTGGAGAGAAAAAGGCTCCAAGAGGAGACCTTATTGTAGCATTGCAATGTCTGAAGTGGGCTACAGGAAAGCTGGGGAGGGACTTTTTAGGGTGTCAGGTAGTGATAGGACTGGGGGGGATGGATCCAAACTAGAGGAGGGCAGATTCAGACTGGACATTAGGAAGAAGTTCTTCCCCATGAGGGTGGTGAGAGCCTGGCACAGGTTGCCCATGGAGGTGGTGGAAGCCTCATCCCTGGAAGTTTTTAAGGCCAGGCTGGATGTGGCTCTGGGCAAGCTGAAGTAGTGTGAGGTGTCCCTGCCCATGGCAGGGGGGTTGGAGCTGGAGGATCCTTGAGGTCCCTTCCAGCCCTGACAGCTCTGTGATTCTCAGCTAGAAAGTGGTCAGTAAAACAAGAAGTCAGCTTTTTAATATGCCTTGAAAGGAAAGATGTTTACAGCATTCACTGAGTGCATTTTGCCTCTGGCATTGTGGAAAACTCTTTCATTACCCAGCTGGAGAGTGCAAGCTGAGGAAGGTGTGCAGCAGTGAACAGAGAGACAACATCAACAGAAGCAACACCTTAAACCCAAGCTATGACTATGGAACTTGGTTAAAATTCAACCCTTTGGTACATAGAAATCACAGAGCAGCTCTGGCTGCAGGTTTTATTGTCTCAGATAAGTTGGTTGGCAAAGCACAGGAGATTGCTTTCACTCTTCCTCCACCATCATCAAAGGGCAGAGCTAAGGCAGTTGTTGTTTTATGAGGTCTGCAGCTGTCTGAAGCAAGCCTTTACTGTTCAGCTGCCTTCTCTTTGTTTGCTGGCTCTGGAATTGCTCTGAGCTCTGCAGTGTGAGTCTCAGCTTACTTCTGAAGCTGTAGGTTCCACAAGCTGGTTGCTATCCAGGCGTTCAGGGGGAGCAAGGCTTGGTTGCCTTCCATGAGAAGCCTTGAAGAGCAGATCTAAGATAGCTCATGAGGAGGCTTCTCTTCTCCTGGCTGTGCCACAGACTCACCTGCCTGCAAATCACAGAGTCACAGCACCACAGAACAGCAGAGGCTGGGAGGGACCTCCAGAGATCATCCAGTGCAACCCCCGTGCCAGAGCAGGGGCACCCAGGGCAGTCTGCACAGGAATGCCTCCAGGTGGGCTCTGAAAGGCTCCAGAGCAGGAGACTCCACAGCCTCTCTGGGCAGCCTGCCCCAGGGCTCCAGAACCTTACTCATGCTGAGGTGAAACCTGCTCTGTTCCAGTTTGTGTCCATTGATCCTTGTCTTTTGCTGTGCAACACCCAAAAGATATTGGCCCATTCCTCTTGCCCCCCACCCCTCACCTACTGATAGACATTGATCAGGTCCCCTCTCAGCCTTCTCCTCTCCAGACTAACCAGCCTCAGGGCTCTCAGTCTCTCTCCACTGGGGAGATGCTCAAGTCCCTGAGGCGTCCTCATATCTCTCCATTGGATTCTCTCCAGCAGGTTCCTGTCCCTCTTGAAATGAGGAACCCAAAATCAGACACAATATTCCAGGTGTGGTCTCCACAGGGCAGAGTAGAGGGAGAGGAGAACCTTCTGGACACTTTGTCTTGATGCAGCCCAGGATGCTGTTTGCCCTCTTGGCCCCAGGGCACACTGCTGGCCCATGCAGAACTTCCTGCCCACCAGCACTGCCAGGTGATTCTCTGTGGAGCTGCTTTCCAGCAAGGCAACCTCTAACCTGTGCTGTTGCTTGTTGTTATTCCTTCCCAGGTGCAGGACCCTGAACTTGTCCTTACTGAACTTCATGAGATAGAATCATAGACTCAGAGAATCAACCAGGTTGGAAGAGAGCTCCAAGCTCCTCCAGCCCAACCTAGCACTCAGCCCTGCCCAACCAACCAGACCATGGCACTAAGTGCCCCAGCCAGGCTTGGCTGCAACACCTCCAGGGACAGCAACTCCACCACCTCCCTGGGCAGCCCATTCCAATGCCAATCACTCTCTCTGCCAACAACTTCCTCCTAACATCCAGCCTGAGCCTGCCCTGGCACAACTTAAGGCTGTGTCCCCTTCTGTCCCTGGCTGCCTGGCACATGGGCGCAAGAACCTCCCTTGTCCTGCTGCCCACACTGCGCCTGAGCCAGCCCAGGATGCCATTGGCTCTGCTGCCACTGCTGCTTGCTGGGTGACCATGCAGCCTGACGCCTGCAGGGCACCTTAACATCACAGTGAGGCATCTTGGCAGGTGTCAGTCCTGAGCTGGAGCAGCTTGGACTTGCTGTCAGCCTGTCCAGCACACTCAGTGCCAGCCCTGCTCCTGAGGCACACAGTCACAGGCAGTTAGCTGCAGGAGCTTCATCTGAGCTGCAGCACTGTGGCTCCTCCAGCCCAGGGTTTCTGCCAGCTCCCACCCACAGGCTTCTAAAATGTGATTTTGGTGACCTCATCTTGAGCTGTTCAGTCTTGCAGTCTGAGCTCTAACCTAAAGCCTGACACTGTCAAACCATCACCCCTGACCCAAGATCTTCCTGACAGACAGCCCAGCCCCTTTCCAGCCTCCTTTGCTCCAGCTGATGCATTGTAGCTGACTTTTCCCTTTGCTTCAGCCAGAGGGACATGAGCTGGAAGCAAGCCAGCAGAAGCCGTGGATGCAGGGCAGGAGGGTGCAAACCCAGAGGCAGAGTAAAAAAAACCCAAACTCTTCGTTGCAAATGTGCAGGGTTTGGATAATTTGTGCCATGCCTCAGCAGCTCCTTGGTCTTTCTCAGGGCTTAAGCAACACAAAGCACTCAGCAAAGACATCTGAAATGTTCTCTTGGCATCGTCAGGACGCTTCTGCCACCTCCTGGAGGAGAGCTGAGAACACCTCCGAAGTGGCTTTGCACAGTTTGAATATTCATTCCTGCCCGGTTTGAATGCTCCTTTCTGCTCTTTTGCACAGGTCAGAGGACGTTAGGGGTCAGAAGGGACCTCTGGAGATGTCCCAGTCCAATCCTGCCAGAACAGGACCATAACCTAGTGCAGGTCACACAGGAACACATCCAGACAGGGCTGGAAAGGCTCCAGAGAAGGAGACTCCACAGCATCTCTGGGCAGCCTGTGCCAGGGCTCTGGGACCCTTCCAGTCAATGAGTTCTTGCTGGTGTTGAGGTGGAAGCTCCTGTGCTGCAGCTTCCATCCACTGCTGCTTGTCCTGTGGCAGGGCACAAGTGAGCAGAGGCTGCCCCTGTCCCTTCCTTCCTGACCCTCAGCTTCTCCCCCACCAGCACCCCCAAGTCCTCCTCCTCAGGGCTGCTCTCCATCTCCTCCTCCTCCAGCCTGGACTGACAGTCAGGGCTGCTCCTGCCCGGCTGCAGGACCCTGCTCTTGCTCCTGTTGAACCTCATGAGGTTCACCTGTGCCCAGCTCTGCAGCTTGTCCAGGTGCCTCTGGATGCCCTCCTGTCCCTCTGGCACCTCGACAGCACCACTCAGCTTGGTGCCATCTGCACACTGCTCATGGAGCCTTGATCCTGCTGCCTGCAACGTTGACAAAAACATCAACCAGTCCTAGAATGGAGCCCTGAGGGACATCATTTGTCACTGCACTGTTCAAAGGCATCCAGAGCCCAGTACAGGCCAGAGGTCTTTTCTGGGAGTGCTTCTAAAGTGCATATGAGAGAGAATGTGCTTGGGGAACAGAAAGGCTGAGACCTTGCTTAGGGTGAAGAACACAGAGGGCATCCCAACCTCAGGACATCTCCTTACTTTTTAACAGCTGTTAATTGTATTTACTTCATTAATGTGACTGTTTCAGCCAGCATCCATCTGCAGCTGCCCATCAGCCTGGAGCTGCCCTGTGTGTGCTCTCATCACAGATATCAGCATGCCCAGTCCTGTGACATCATTACCTAGAGGTGGTTTCAGTCCTCTGCAGGTCACCAGAGTGAGGTCATTGCCCTGAGATTCTACAGCCCTGGTAAATGCAGAACTCTGGAGCAGACACTGGACAGTTTCACAGTTACTGTGGTTCCCTATTAGGCATGGGAAGAGATCATTAAAATG
Organism: Pogoniulus pusillus; assembly: GCF_015220805.1. NCBI lineage: Eukaryota > Metazoa > Chordata > Aves > Piciformes > Lybiidae > Pogoniulus > Pogoniulus pusillus. The sequence continues at coordinate 67,648 of NW_026974736.1, forward strand.
CCTAAATATCCCAGATCCCAGCACAGATCTGGCTGGCAGAGAGCTCCAAGCTCCCCCAGGCCCACCCAGCACTGCAGGGTCACCACTAAACCATGGCCCTAAGCCCCAGCCACACACAGTGCTCAACACCCCCAGGGGTGGGGACTGCAGCACTGCCCTGGGCAGCCCATTCCAATGTCTGAGAACCCTCCCAGGGCAGAAACATTTCCTGGCATCCAGCCTGAGCCTCCCCTGGGGCAGCCTGGAACCATTCCCTCTGCTCCTGTCCCTTGGCACCAAGCAGCAGAGGCTGCCCCCTCCTCGCCCCAACCTCCCTGCAGGCAGCTGCAGAGAGCAAGGAGGTCTCCCTCAGCCTCCTCTGCTCCACCTGCACCCCCCCAGCTCCCTCAGCCCCTCCTCAGCCCCAGCTGCCCCAGGCCCTGCTCCAGCCTCGCTGCCCTGCTCTGCACAGGCTGCAGCCCCTCAGTGTCCTTCCTGCAGTGAGGGCCAGAGCTGAGCACAGCACTCGAGCTGTGGCCTGCCCAGTGCTGAGCACAGGGGATGGGCACCTCCTGGCCCTGCTGCCCACCCTGCTTCTGGCCCAAGCCACCATGCCAGGGGCCTGCTTGGCCAGCTGAGCACTGCTGCCTCTGTGCAGTGAGTGCCAAGCAGCAGCCCCAGGTCCCTCTCCAAGCTGCAGCTCTTTCCATCTTCAGACTTCCCTTAGACTTTGTACAAAGCATCTCATGTGTGGGAAGGAAGTTACCTCATTGATTCACAGGCAATAAAGCATCTCCCAGCAAGCCCAGAGCTGCTGTGACTTCCACAAAGCCCTCTGGAGCCCAGGATGAGTGCAGCAGCGCTGCCAGCAGCTCTGATGCCTTCCAGGTGTCACTCCTCTGTTCCTTGGCTCAGTGTGCATAACAACACTGATGATCCCAGGAGCCTCGGGAAGGGATTCTCCCTTTCCCGTTGGTCAGGGGCTGGCAGGGCTGCTCTGTCTGTGAGACACCCTTCAGTACCCGAAGCTGTTTGGGAGCTGTCCACACCTGCCTGTGGCATGTGGATGTGGCACTGAAGTACCACTGATCCTCTGCTCCTTGGCACCAGCTGGGTTAGGACTGGAAGGATCAGGGCTGGGATGCTGGTCAGTGTTTTGTGCCCTGCAGCCTCTGGTGCCTTCTGCCTGTGGTCATTGCTGGCTCTCATTTCCTTCCCAGTCTGACCTCCCTCCAGACACAGGCTCCACCTGATCACCTTCACCATCAACTTACATCCATTGCTACAACACAGCTCATAGTGATTGTGAAGCTTCCACAGCTTCACAACATTGCAGTTTGTTCTGCCTTTGTCTGCAGACATGATCACACCACCCCAGCAGAGGACACTTGGGCAAGGAGAGCCCTCCTGCCTCCAGAGACAAAGTAGAGCTGACCTGGGATCTCACCTTCCTTTTCCACAGCTGCATCCTCATCTCTGGAACGTAACCTGGGGACTCTGCACAGCCTTGCAGTGCGCTGAAACCTGCACAGTGCTTGGGGTACTGCATCAAGCTCTGGGGCCCCAGCACAAGGAGGACATGGACCTTCCTGTGCTGGACATGCTGCAGAGAGTCTGAAGGAGGCACAAGGATGATCAGAGGGCTGGAGCACCTCTGCTGTGAAGACAGGCTGGGAATTGGTGCTGTTAACTCTGGAGAGGAGAAGGCTCCAGGAAGACCTCACAGCTGCATTTCAGTATCTGAAAGGGACTCACAGGCAGGCTGGGGAGAGACTGCTCAGAAGGGGCTGTGGGGACAGGACAAGGAGCAGTGATTTGAAACTGGAGCAGGGCAGAGACAGGTCAGACATCAGGAGGAAGTTCTGCAGAGGATGGGGAGACACTGGAACAGGCTGCCCAGGGCTGTGCTTGAAGCCTGGAGACATTCAAGATCAGCCTTGAGGTAGCCCTAGGCAGCCTGATCTAGTTGGAGATGTCCCTGCTGAGATGACCTTTGAGGGTCCCTCCCAAGCTGGCTCTGTGACTGCTCAGTCCCTTTTAGCATGCAAGCTCTGATCTTGTCCTTAAGTGTTGCTTTTGCTGAGAGCAGAGGGTTTGCTGAGCTCCCACTCGCGAGGCTCTCCAGCTGCAGCCCCAGGGACACACAGAGGTAGGAGCCTGGATGTGCACTGAGGGAGGCATCAGGGAAGATTCTGTTCTCAGCATAGAAGCTCTGAAGCTTGGGCTCAGGTTTCTCCAGTTCTTTCCAAGGGACTGGAACGAAGGAGGCCAAGCCCCAGTACTCACTGACTGGGAGTGCTTTGGCTGCCCACTCTCACCTGCTGGGACCTCTGGCTCCCTCCGAGAGCAATCCTCTCGGAAAGACAGGGGCAGGTCACAGGCAGGGCTGTGCTGGCCAGCTCAGAAGTGGCACAGATTTACCAGGTAAAGAGGAGTCCCTTAGCTTGTCCTGTGGGATCCAATTCCTTTCATAGGCACAGGAGGTTCCATGGGAACCTGAGGAAGGGTTTTTTTTCCCTGTGAGGGTGCCAGAGCCCTGGCACAGGCTGCCCAGGGGGGTTGTGGAGTCTCCCTCTCTGGAGATACTCAACAACCATCTGGATGCATTCCTGTGTGATCTGCTCTGGGTGATCCTGCCCTGGCAGGGGGCTGGACCAGATGATGGCCCCTTCCAGCCCCTCACATTCTGTGATTCTATGATTTCTACAGGGAAATAGGAGCCAAAAGCTCTTCAGGTGGTGTCCAACTCAGTGTTATCTTCAGTTTCTGTCTGCCCCTAGAGCCAGCAACATGCACTAATGATGAGCTACTGGAGAATAAACCCACAACAGAGCTGCAGAGAGCAAGGAGGTCTCCCCTGAGCCCTTTTCCCAGACTAAACACCCCCAGCCCCCTCAGCTGCTCCTCCCCAGCCCTCTTCTCCAGACCCTTTATCAGCTTCGTTGTCCTTCTCTGGGCCTGCTCCTGCCTCTCAATGCCCTTCTTGGAGTAAAGGCCCAGAACTGAACCCAGTTACCAAGGCAAAGCCTCACACCTCACATAGGACTGGGGGACCTGGGGCTGGTTAGTCTGGAGAGGAGAAGGCTGAGAGGGGATCTGAGAAGTGCCTATAAATATCTCAGGGGTGGGGAGCAAAGGAACATGCCAGGCTCTGATAAGAGGACAAGGAACAATGGATATAAGCTGGAACCCAGGAAGCTCCATCTCATCATAAGGAGAAACTCCTTTGATGTGAGGCTGCTGGAGCCCTGGAGCAGGCTGCCCAGAGAGGCTGTGGAATCTCCTGCTCTGCAGGCTTTCAAAGCCAACCTGGATGTGTTTCTGTGCCACCTGTTCTGGGTGATCCTGCTCTGGCAGGGGATTGGTCCTGGTGGTGTTTGGAGGTCCCTTCCCACCCCTGCCACTCTGTGACTCTCCTTCACCAACCATCTGTTTGTTTCCAATGGGTTGGAATTCTGAAGTGCAGCTCAGCACAGCTATTCTCAGCCTGAACTTCACCTTCTGGTCAAGGCTTTCAGAAGATGTTGGATGCTCCAAAGCATTCCTCCTTTTTTCCCAGCTCTGTCAGTTGCTTTACTGAGAGACATTACCTCACCCTGCAAATCTTCCCTTGCTGGCAGGTGAAGAGTGAGGGTGTAGAGCTCCTGAGGGGTTAGGATATTTCTCCAAGAGTCATTAATCACAAAGCACACAATGTAGGGTCTGTTGCTGGATATTACAAGTGCCAGAGGCTCTCAGGATGACTTCTGGGCCAGCAGAAACAAGAAGGGAAGAACCTGAGCAGGCACTGGCTGGGTCAGGTGTGAGCAACCGTTTGTGACAAAGACACACTGAAGAGAACCACAACATCCACCCTGCCTAGGTGGAGAGAAGGAGATCACAGAACGGCTTGAGCTGGAAAGAACCTTAAAGCTCATCCAGTTCCTACCCCCTGCCATGGGCAGGGACACCTCCCACTAGCCCAGGCTGCTCAAAGCCTCATCCAACCTGGTCACAAACACTTCCAGTGATGAGGCCTCCACAGTTCCTCTGGGCAGCCTGTTTCAGAGTCTCACCACCCTCATAGCAGAGAACTTCTCCCTGGTGTCCAATCGAAATCTCTCCTGCTCTCCTTTCAAACCATTGCCTCTTGTTCACAGCATCACAGAATTAAGCAGGTTGGAAGAGACCTCTGGGGTCATCCAGTCCAACCTAGCACCTAATCCTTCTAATGAAATAACCCCTGACACTAAGTGCCTCATGCAGCCTCCTCTTAACCACCTCCAGAGATGGGGACTCCACCACCTCCCTGGGCAGCCCATTCCAGTGCCAATCACTCTTTCTGGGAAGAATTTATTCCTAATGTCCAGCCTGAACCTGCCCTGGCACAGCCTGAGGCTGTCCCAGCCCTTACAAAAAGTCCCTCCCCAGCCCACCTGTAGCTCCTTCAGGTATTGGAAGGCTGCTTTAAGTTCTCTTCAGAGCCTTCTCTTCTCCAGGCTGAACAGCCTCAGCTTCCTCAGCTTGTCCTAACAGAAGGAGTACTTCAGCCCTCTGCAACAATGGAATCACTCATCCGGAGCTCAAGGCAGAACCTGCAGAAGGGCAGAATGCTTTGAGTGAGTGTTTGATGCTGTCCCACGTGGCATCCTGGTCACCACATGGGAAAAGCACAGACATGAGGGGAGGCCACTGCCTGGGTAAGGAACTGGCTGGAAGGCTGCACTCAGAGAGCTGGGGTCAGTGGCTCAGTGTCCAAATGGAGCCCAGTGACGAGTGGTGTCCCTCAGGGGTCAGTAGTGGGACCAGTGCTGTTTGACATCTGTCAGTGACACCAGTGAGAAGAGCCTGGCTCCTTCTGACCTAGCCGAGGATGTCCCTGCTCATAGCCAGGGGGTTGGCTTGGAGGACCTTTGAGGTCCCTTCCAACCCAGACCATTCCATGATTCTATGTCCATGCTCACTACAGGGGCTTTGGGCAGGATACCCCTCAAGGGTCCCTTCCATCCCAATGCATTTTGTCACTCTGTGATGCCTGCAGAAGGACATTTGAAGGGTTTGTATCTGGTGGTGAGAGTGAAAGTGGAGCCCTGGCTGCAAGCCAGCTCTGGTGACCAGCGCCTGCGCCACCGGCATGCCCCGCAGGGGAAGGCACCAGCTGAGAGGTCTGAGCCAGCTCCTCCAGGGCTCTTGGTTGAAGGTCTGAATTGCAGCTTGCTCAGCAAGAAAAGAGAACAAGAGATCCTGGGAGGGCTGGCACAGGACGTGTGGCCCCTGCCAGGATGCAGTTGGCAGCCCTGCTGTAACACATCAGCTGCTTGCAGATAAGGCAGCCTGAGACATGGGGCAGCAGCCTGAACTGCTGCTGGCCTCGGTACCCAGCTCACCAGCCCAGGGCATCTTCTGATGCCAGTGAAGCTTTCTTCCAGAACAAAGTAAGGAAACACCTGCTGGAGAGGGGCAGTTTAAAGCCTGTTTCTTATACACATGTCCCAGTTTCACGAGGGTAAATGATGCTGCTGTCCAAAGAGCCTGGTGACAGAAGCTCACTCACACTTCCCACTGCTCACACTAGTTCTTGTTCCCACGTGCATGTCTCTGTGAGCCCACCCTTGGGCTTCTGCTGACTCAGCCACTCCTGGAATGGAAAGAGAAACATTTCCTAAGCTACTTAGATGTCTGAAGTTGAGAGATACTCATTGGACACAAGTCATCTCTAACATGGACAGAGCAGTTTGAGGCCTAATGCTCACCACATATCTTTGCTTCTGAGGCTTCTTTACTGACATAAAGAATCATAGAATGCACTGGGTTGGAAGGGAGCTTTAAAGGTCACCTAGGCCAATGCCCCTGCAGTGAGCAAGGACATCTTCAACTAGACCAGGCTGCTCCAACACACATCAAACCTGACTTTGAATATGCCCAGGGATGTGGCCTCCACCACAGAATCACAGAACAGCTGTGGCTGGCAGAGAGCTCCAAGCTCCCCTAGGCCTACCCAGCACTGCAGGGTCACCACTAAACCATGGCCCTAAGCCCCAGGCCCACACAGTGCTCAACACCCCCAGGGGTGGGGACTGCAGCACTGCCCTGGGCAGCCCATTCCAGTGTCTGAGAACCCTCCCAGGGCAGAAATATTTCCTGGCATCCAGCCTGAGCCTCCCCTGGGGCAGCCTGGAACCATTCCCTCTGCTCCTGTCCCTTGGCACCAAGCAGCAGAGGCTGCCCCCTCCTCACCCCAACCTCCCTTCTTGGCACACACCAGATCTGAACTTAGACTCCTCTATACCCAAGTCTCAGCAGATGTAGACTCCCTTCTCTCAGTAGGAATTCACTGTGCTTCACTGTCCACTGCCTTCTGAAAAGAACATCAGCCTGGGTGGGAAATTCAGTGAAGGCAAATGTAAAGCACAGCTTCTGGCATAGCATCTGGCACAGCTTCTGCCACAACATCTGGCACAGCATCTGGCACAGCATGGTCCAGAGCACCCAGGCAGGCGATGAGCTGGGAGGCAGCTTTGCGCAAAAAGAGCTTCTGGGTTCTTGGCTGACAGCAAGTTGAACTGAAGTCTGCAGCATGCCCTGACAGCAAGAAAGAGCAGCCACAGCCTTGGCTGGATTAGCAGCAGTGCTCCTGCTGAGGAAGAGGATCATCCCCTCCATCCCCTAGCATCCTGTGATCATATCCTCCTCCTCTGGCATTTGTGAGACAATCTCCAGCTGGAGACTGCCCAAGGTAAGGAAGTTATTAACACACTGGAGCAAGTCCAGTTGGACCACCAAGGTGACTGGAAGTTGTAGAACACGATGGGAGGGGGCTGGGGGAAGTGGTTTTGTTCAGTCAGAAGAAGACAGGGACAAAGAGCTGCTGGAAGAGCATGGGGGGGACACACAGACTCCATGCAGGGAGTGCCTGGATAACAGGCAGTCTGGAAGGTGGAAATTTCAACCCCACTGAAGGAGAACATACCTGGGCCATGAGCATGGTCAGACATGGAATGGGGCCACAAAGGAGGTGGCAGAATCCCCACCCTTGGAAATCATCAGCACTCAGCTGAGTAACCTGAGTGGACCTGCTTGGATCAGGCCAGTGGAGTACATGGGGACCTTCTGGGGTCTTCTCTACATAAGTTCTGTGGTTCTGTGAGCTCTCACAGCAGGATCTGGGGAAGTGCAGCACTGCTGGGACACTGGCAAGTGTCAGAGCAGCCACAAGACGAGGAGAGGAGAAATAAATTAGAAAGAAAAGAAACTCCTTCACAGATGCTCGTGGGAATTGGTCACCACACAGGCTCAAGTTGTGCCAGGGCAGGTTGAGGCTGGATGTTGTTAGGAAGTTGTTGTCAGAGAGAGTGATTGGCACTGGAATGGGCTGCCCAGGGAGGTGGTGGAGTCTGTGTGCCTGGAGGTGTTGAAGCCAAGGCTGGCTGGGGCACTGAGTGCCATGGTCTGGTTGGTTGGGCAGGGCTGGGTGCTAGGTTGGGCTGGCTGAGCCTGGAGCTCTCTTCCAACCTGGCTGAGTCTGTGAGTCTATGATTCTGTGGACTTCCTTACTCTCAAGGCTCATGGCTGGTGTTTGCTAGCTGGGGGCTTGCTGAGCTTTCCTGACCAGCTTCTGACTCAAGTCCTGGAGAGGCACCAAAGATGTGTCTGCAGAGAGCCAGGTGGGGGAATGTCCTCTTCCAGAGCTGCAAACTCAGAGCAGCCCCACGAGCAGTGATGATCTCTGTGGGCTGCTGACTGCAGTTGCCTGCCACAGAGAGGCTGGCAGAGCCTTCTGGAGGTGTCTTGCCTTGGGGCTGGTGCACGTTTGAAAGCTGTCGTCGGCACTGCAGGCAGAGCTTTATCGGGCAATAAACACCAACAGCCCTCAGCCCTGACTGCCAGAGCAGGACTGGAATGGGTTTGTTGGGTTTGCTGAGGGAAGATGAAAGGCTGGGAGAAGAGAAAGCAAATAGCTCTAGAGGGACGCCAAGAACTTGGACACCACCTGAGTGGCTGCAGCAGCCTTTGCCCCGGCGCAGACGAGGACGCTTTGCTTCGCAGCTGGAGCTGGGTGGGTGCCAGCCTGGCCCAGAGATCAGCCAGCCTCAGGGACCAGGAGCTGCAGCTTCCCCTGGCTCAGGCTGGGCAAACATTCCTGCCATAAACCCTGTGAGGCAGGGCTCCTGCCTGCTGGGCTTCTCTGTGAGCCCAGCACACCGGCACTCAGCAAACAAATGCTACCTCCTGACATCCTGCCCCCACAGGGAGCACATCCTGCACCCACAGGGGACGCAGCCTGCACCCACAGGGAGCACATCCTGCCCCCACAGGGAGCACATCCTGCACCCACAGGGGGACACATCCTGCACCCACAGGGGACGCAGCCTGCACCCACAGGGGACGCAGCCTGCACCCACAGGGGACACATCCTGCACCCACAGGGAGCACATCCTGCCCCCACAGGGGACACATCCTGCACCCACAGGGAGCACATCCTGCCCCCACAGGGGACACATCCTGCACCCACAGGGACACAGCCTTCACCCACAGGGGACACATCCTGCACCCACAGGGACACAGCCTTCACCCACAGGGAGCACATCCTGCACCCACAGGGGACACATCCTGCACCCACAGGGAGCACATCCTGCCCCCACAGGGGACACATCCTGCCCCTACAGAGAACACATCCTGCACCCACGGGGAACACATCCTGCACCCACGGGGGACACATCCTGCACCCACAGGGACACAGCCTTCACCCACAGGGAGCACATCCTGCACCCACGGGGGACACAGCCTGCACCCACAGGGGACACATCCTGCACCCACAGGGACACATCCTGCCCCCACAGGGGACACATCCTGCCCCCACAGGGGACACATCCAGCACCCACAGGGGACACATCCTGCCCCTACAGAGAACACATCCTGCACCCACGGGGAACACATCCTGCACCCACGGGGGACACATCCCCGTGGGACAGAAGGTGCTGGTGGGCATCAAGGCTTGGCATGACAGTAAGGAGTGAGCTGCTCACATCTGACAGACCTCTCTTATCCCCTTATTCCTTTCTTTTTCCCTGTCTTTGTCCTTCTCAAATTCCATCAACTCTTCCCTTTCCCTATCATTATTTCCTCCCCATAATATTCTATAGCAAGTCAAGTGGTATCCTGAAATTCCCTTCCCCTGCATCCCATGAGCTGTCCCATATTCCCAGGCAGAGAGAAAAAGAGAGAGGCAAAAAGCCTTCATTGCCTCATGATGACAGGTTTCACACATGGACCTCCCTGCTCATGGTGGATAAGCTGGACAGGAGCAGGCAGTGTGAGCTTGCAGCACAAAAGGCCAATGGCAGCCAGAGCAGCATGCAAAGATGCACTGCCAGCAGGTCCAGAGAGATGATTCTGCCACTTAGCTCTGATGAGACCTCACAGCAGTACTGCATCCAGCTCTGGAGCCCTCAATACAGAAGGACCTGGACCTGATAGAGAGGGTCCAGAGGAGGCCATGAAAATGACTGGGGGGTTGGAGCAGCTCCGCTGTGTGTACAGGCTGAGGGGGCTGGGGGTGTTCTATTCAATAGCTTTATCAATGATCTGGACTGAGAGATTGAGTTCAGCAGCAGTGAGTTTGCAGATGACACCAAGCTAGGAGCAGCTGTGGAGCTGTTGGAGGGTAGCAGAGCCCTGCAGAGGGACCTGGCCAGGCTGCATGGGTGGGCAGAGGCCAAGGGGATGAGACTGAACAAGGCCAAGGGCAGGGTTCTGCACTTTGGCCACAACAACCCCAAGCAGCACTGCAGGCTGGGGCCAGAGTGGCTGAGAGCAGCCAGGCAGAGAGGGCCCTCGGGGTGCTGGCAGAGAGGAGCTGCAGAGGAGGCAGCAGTGCCCAGGTGGGCAGCAGAGCCAATGGCATCCTGGGCTGGCTCAGGAGCAGTGTGGGCAGCAGGACAAGGGAGGTTCTTGTGCCCCTGTGCTCAGCACTGCTCAGGACACCCCTGCAGTGCTGTGTCCAATTCTGGGCTCCTCAATTCCAGAGAGATGTTGAGGTGCTGGAAGGTGCCCAGAGAAGGGCAGCAAGGCTGGGGAGGGGCCTGGAGCACAGCCCTGTGAGGAGAGGCTGAGGGAGCTGGGGGGGTGCAGCCTGCAGCAGAGGAGGCTCAGGGCAGAGCTGATTGCTGCCTGCAGCTGCCTGCAGGGAGGCTGTAGCCAGGTGGGGTTGGGCTCTGCTGCCAGGCAGCCAGGGCCAGAAGAAGGGGCCCCAGTCTGAAGCTGTGGCAGGGCAGGTTGAGGCTGGATGTTGTTAGGAAGTTGTTGTCAGAGAGAGTGATTGGCATTGGAATGGGCTGCCCAGGGAGGTCGGGGAGTTGCTGTGCCTGGAGGTGTTGCAGCCAAGGCTGGCTGGGGCACTGAGTGCCATGGCCTGGTTGGTTGGATGGGGCTGGGTGCTAGGTTGGGCTGGCTGAGCTTGGAGCTCTCTTCTAACCTGGTTGATTCTGTGATTCTATGTGCAGCCTGGAGCAGAGAAGGCTCCAGGGAGACCTAACAGCAGTCTGCCAGGACCTGTAGGAGCTACAAGCAGGCTGCAGAGGGACTGTGTGCAAAGGGCTGCAGGGACAGCAGCAGGGACAATGGCTGCAGAGTGGAGCAGAGCAGATTGAGATTGGATGTAAGGAACAAGTTCTGCACCAGGAGGCTGCTGGAGCTCTGCAGCAGGTTGCCCAAGGAGGTGGTTGAGGTCCATCCCTGGAGATGTTCAAGGTGAGGCTGGACAGGGCTGTGGGTGACCTGCTCTAGTGCAGGATGTGCCTGCTGAGTGCAGGGGTTGGAGTGGATGAGCTTTGGAGGTCCTTTCCAACCCAGCCCATTCTGTGATTCTATGCAGGCTGCTGAGTTGCCTTCACATCTCTGAGGCTTTTCCTGGCTGGCAGTGACAAAGCAGTGTTTGGTGACATCTTCAACATGATGCAGGTATTCACAGTGGCTGTGGGGCAGTCCTTGGGTAGAATCTGTCTTTGTGCTGGCCTCTAACAGAAGGAGGAACAGCAGTGTGCAACATTCTGTTCTTCACTGAGGAGTTAGCTGTGCTGGGGACCTACCAGAGCTCTCCAAAGCAATGTGCTCAGCAGTTTCACAGCCAGCACTCTTTCCTACCACTGCAAACCAGTCTCTGAGTGCTGTTCTGCTGTTCCTCTGTGTGCTTACTCAACCACATCTGCCCGTTCAGGCTTCATTCATAAGGTCTGTTTGATATCTTTACAGCCTGAGTCAACGAGATGATCAAAGGCCTGGAACATCTTTAGAGCACCAACAAGCAAACAGCACAAGGCAAAGGGGATTTAGTGAGGTGATCAGAAAGGAGGTCACAGCAATCACAATCACTTAAACTCTGTGCCATGTGGAGCAGCTGCAAGCTCCAATGAACACACAAAAGCTGCCTCTAGGAGCTACTAAAGGCAAATGTACCACATGCAGACAAAGATCCTGAGGAGAGTCAGGGAAGCACTGCCTCCAGTCCTGGGGCCTCCAAACCAAGCAGGACAGAGAACTGCTGGAAAGAGTCCAGAGGAGGCTACAAAGATGATTAAAGGGCTGGAGAACTTCTGCTAGGAGGACAGGCTGAGAGACATGGAGCTGTTCAGCCTGGAGAGGAGAAGGCTCCAAGGAGATCTTAGAGCAGCCTTCCAGTGCCTGAAGGGGCTCCAGGAGAGCTGGGGAGGAACTTCTGACAAGGCCTGGGAGTGCCAGGATGAGGGGCTGGAAGAGTGGAGATGAGGAAGAAATTCTTTAGGATTAGGGTGGGGAGAGACTGGGACAGGTTGCCCAGAGACAGTCCCACAGCACCCTGCTGGAGAAGCTGGTGGCCCTTGGCTCAGACAGGTGGACTCTTGGCTGAGTTAAAACCTGGCTGGCTGGCAGAGCCCAGAGAGTTGTGGTCAGTGGTGTTAAATCCAGTTGGTGACTGGTCACAAGTGGAGTCCCTCAGGGCTCAGTTTTGGGGCCAGTCTTGTGTGATCTCCTCTTCAATGACCTGGCTGAGGGGATCGAGTGCACCCTCAGCAGGTTTGCAGATGACACCAAACGGAGCAGAAGTCAATCTGCTGCAGGGTAGGAAGGCTCTGCAGAGGGGTTTGGACAGGCTGGAGCCATGGGCTGAGGCCAACTGCATGAGGTTTAACAAGGCCAAGTGCCAGGTCAGGCACTTTGGCCACAACAACCCCCAGCAGCCCTACAGGCTGGGGGAGCAGTGGCTGGAGAGCTGCCTGGCAGAGAGGGACCTGGGGGTGTTGGTGGCCAGCAGCTGAACATGAGCCAGCAGTGTGCCCAGGTGGCCAAGAAGGCCAACAGCATCCTGGCCTGGATCAGCAATGGTGTGAGCAGCAGGAGCAGGGAGGTGCTCATGGCCCTGCACTCAGCACTGGTGAGCCCACACCTCGAGCACTGTGCCCAGTTTGGGTCACCACAGCACAGGAGGGACACTGAGGTGCTGGAGTGGGTGCAGAGAAGGGCAACGAGACTGGGGAGAGGTCTGGCAAACATGGCCTGTGAGGAGAGGCTGAGGGAGCTGGGGGTGTTTAGCTGGAGAAGAGGAGGCTGAGAGGGGACCTTATTGCCCTCTACAGCTAGCTGAAAGGAGGCTGTGGTGAGGCTGCAGCTGGTCCCTTCTCCTGGATTACTAACGCTAGGACAAGAGGAAATGGCCTCAAGTTGCATCAGGGGAGGTTTGCTTTGGCTGTTGGGAGGAAGCTCTTTCCTGAGCAGGTGGTCAGGCACTGGCACAGGCTGCCCAGGGAGGTGGTGGAGTTGCCATCCCTGGAGGTTTTAAAAGGAAAGTGGATGTGGTGCTTGAGGCCATGGTCTGGTGATGAAGGCTGCTGGGATGAAGGTTGGACTGGATGGTCCTGGTGGTCCTTTCCAACCATAGTGATTCACAGTTCTTAGTTGTTGTGCTGAGGGCTTTTGGTTAGCCAAGGACTTGTCAGTGTGAAACTGATGATTGGACTGGAGGAGCTTGAAGGGCTTTGCCAAGCTCAGCAATTCTGTGAGTCTGTGAGAGGGTGCAGATGACCCCTGCCTGGAGGGGCATTCAAGGTCAGGTTGGAAGAGGCCTTGAGCAACCTGGGCTAGAGGGAGGTGTCCCTGCCCACGGCAGGCTGTTGGAATTCAGTCACCTTTAGGGTCCCTTACAACCCAACCCAAACTATGGATCTGTGAGCTGAATCACCATTCAATGCAGGTATCACAGTATCACAGTATCACAGTATCACAGTCTCACAGTATCACCAAGGTTGGAAGAGACCTCACAGACCATCAAGTCCAACCCTTTACCACAGAGCTCAAGGCCAGACCATGGCACCAAGTGCCACGTCCAGTCCTGCCTTGAACAGCTCCAGGGACGGCGACTCCACCACCTCCCCGGGCAGCCCATTCCAGTGTCCAATGACTCTCTCAGGGAAGAACTTTCTCCTCACCTCCAGCCTAAATCTCCCCTGGCACAGCCTGAGGCTGTGTCCTCTTGTTCTGGTGCTGGCCACCTGAGAGAAGAGAGCAACCTCCTCCTGGCCACAACCACCCCTCAGGTAGTTGCAGACAGCAATAAGGTCTGCCCTGAGCCTCCTCTTCTCCAGGCTAACCAATCCCAGCTCCCTCAGCCTCTCCTCGTAGGGCTGTGCTCAAGGCCTCTCCCCAGCCTCGTTGCCCTTCTCTGGACACGCTCAAGCATCTCAGTGTCCCTCCTAAACTGGGGGGCCCAGAACTGAACACAGCACTCAAGGTGTGGTCTAACCAGTGCAGAGTACAGGGGCAGAATGACCTCCCTGCTCCTGCTGACCACACCATTCCTGATGCAGGCCAGGATGCCACTGGCTCTCTTGGCCACCTGGGCACACTGCTGGCTCATGTTCAGGTGGGTATCAATCAGCACCCCCAGATCCCTCTCTGTCTGGCTGCTCTCAGCCACTCCGACCCCAGCCTGTATCTCTGCATGGGGTTGTTGTGGCCAAAGTGCAGCACCCTGCACTTGGAGCTATTGAAGCCATCCCCTTGGCCTCTGCCCATCTGTCCAGGCGGTCAAGGTCCTGCTGCAGAGCCCTTCTGCCCTCCAACTCAGTCACATCTGCCCCCAGCTTGGTGTCATCTGCACACTTGCTGATGACTGACTCCATGCCCTCATCCAGATCATCTATGAAGATGTTAAAGAGGATGGGGCCCAGCACTGATCCCTGAGGGACACCACTAGTGACAGCTGCCAGCTGGATGTGGCACCATTCACCACCACTCTCTGGGTCCGGCCCTCCAGCCAGTTCCTAACCCAGCACAGAGTGTTGCCATCCAAGCCATGGGCTGACAGCTTAGCCAGCAGTTTGCTGTGGGGGACAGTGCCAAAGGCCTTGCTGAAGTCCAGACAGACCACATCCACAGACCTCCCCACATCCACCAAGCAGTCACCTGATCATAGAAGGAGATCAGGTTGGAGAGGCAGGATCTGCCCTTCCTAAACCCATGCTGGCTGGACCTGAGCCCTTTGCCATCCCTCAGGTGTGCAGTTACTGCCCCCCAAGCTAACCTGCTCCATCAGTTTCCCTGGCACTGAGGTCAGGCTGACAGGTCTGTAGTTCCCAGGTTCCTCCATCCAACCCTTCTTGTGGATGGGGACCACGTTGGCAGTTTCCAGTCTCCTGGGACCTCTCTGGTGAGCCAGGACTGCTGGAAAATGATGGAGAACAGCTTGGCCAGCTCAGCTGCCAGCTCTCTCAGCACCTGTGGGCAGGCATCAGGCTGTGGCGTGCTCAGTGCTCAAGGCAGATGAATGCCAAGAGTGATCCCGGGAGAGCAGGAGGGATGCTGACTGGGTCAAATACATCTCACCACAACTGGACTGAAACCAAGAGAACCAACCTGCACCACCTGCCCTGACTGCATGCCAGCTGAGAAGTGCCCCAGGCAGAGGAGCACAGAGCATTTGTCTTTCAGATTCCTGAAAAAGCAAAGCTAAGTTCCTGGAAAGATCTGAGGCTGCCTTAGCCCCACCCTTTCTTATCAGAGCCCACAGCAACCACGCAAAGCATCTGCTGTGAATCATGCCAGGAGAGATGGACACAATCAGAGTTGTCAGGCCTGGAAGGGACCTCACGGATCCAGTTGCAACCCCCCTGCCATGGGCAGGGACACCTCACACTAGATCAGGCTGTCCAGAGCCACATCCAGCCTGGCCTTAAACACTTCCAGGGATGAGGCTTCCACCACCTCCTGGGCAACCTGTGCCAGGCTCTCACCACCCTCATGGGGAAGAACTTCTTCCTAGCATCTAATCTGGATCTACCCACTTCTAGTTTTGCTCCATGCCCCCCATTCCTGTCACTATCCAACACCCCAAAAAGTCCCTCCACAGCTTTCTTGTGGCCTCTTTCAGACACTGCAAGGCCACAATAAGGTCTCCTCTTGGAGCCTTCTCCTCTCCAGACTGAACAACCCCAACTCTCTGTCTGTCCCCATAGCAGAGCAGCTCCAGCTCATCCTCCTGGCCCTTCTCTGGGCACCTTCCAGCATCTCCAGACCTTCCCTGCAGCAGGCTCCAGAGCTGGGCACAGAGCTCCAGCTGGGCTCTCTCCAGCGGGTGCAGAATCCCCTCCCTGGCCCTGCTGCCCACACTGCTGCTGCTGCAGCCCAGGCTCAGGTTGCTTCTCTGGGCTGCAGATATACACTGGTGGCTCCTGTTGAGCTTCTCATCCACCAGCATCCCCAAGTCCTTTTCCTCACTCCTCCAGGACTAGAACAGGCTGCCTGGGGCAGGCTTGAACCCCCATCCCTGGAGGATTTGCAAAGATGCAAATCCTCGTCAGAGCCCAAGGATATGTCTTAGCAGTGCCCCTAGAAGAGTTAGATAATGGTTGACCACAGTGATCTTGAAGGTCTCCTCCAATCATAGTGATTCTGTGATTCTGTAAACACTGCCTGGCCATGCCATGTGGTTTATAGGCTTTTTAGTGCTTATAAAGCAAATCACGTCACGACTGGCATTGGATGTGACCTTGCTGTGGTTAAAATGTTACTCCAAGGACAATCACACCTTTGTGTGCTCACTGTTTGCTGAGCACTCCTGGATCCTTGCACCTGGCAGGAACGAGAGCACCACCCAGGCATCAGACCAACACAACCCAAGCTGCCTGCAATGATTTGGGTTCCTTTCTCCAGCACAGGCTCTTTGAAATTTCCTTTCCCCAGCAAAAGCTTCATAGAAAAAAATAGCAGAAAATGTCCCTCTAACCTAACATCTTTGCTGCTCCTGGCACAGCTGGCAGCTCCTGGCTTGGACAGATTCACTCTGGTATGGGTCAAGAACTGGCTGGAGGGCAGGGCCCAGAGAGCGGTGGTGAATGGTGCCACATCCAGCTGGCAGCTGGCACCAGTGGTGTGCCCCAGGGATCAGTGCTGGGCCCAGGCCTGTTCAATATCTTCACTGATGATCTGGACTGAGAGATTGAGTCCAGCAGCAGTGAGTTTGCAGATGACACTAAGCCAGGAGCAGCTGTGGAGCTGTTGGAGGGTAGCAGAGCCCTGCAGAGGGACCTGGCCAGGCTGCATGGGTGGGCAGAGGCCAAGGGGATGAGACTGAACAAGGCCAAGGGCAGGGTTCTGCACTTTGGCCACAACAACCCCAAGCAGCACTACAGGCTGGGGCCAGAGTGGCTGAGAGCAGCCAGGCAGAGAGGGAGCTGGGGGTGCTGGGAGAGAGGAGCTGCAGAGGAGGCAGCAGTGCCCAGGTGGGCAGCAGAACCAATGGCATCCTGGGCTGGCTCAGGAGCAGTGTGGGCAGCAGCACCAGGGAGGTTCTTCTGCCCCTGTGCTCAGCACTGCTCAGGCCACCCCTGCAGTGCTGTGTCCAGTTCTGGGCTCCTGAATTGCAGAGAGCTGTTGAGGTGCTGAAGGTGCCCAGAGAAGGGCAGCAAGGCTGGGGAGGGGCCTGGAGCACAGCCCTGTGAGGAGAGGCTGAGGGAGCTGGGGGGGTGCAGCCTGCAGCAGAGGAGGCTCAGGGCAGAGCTCATTGCTGCCTGCAGCTGCCTGCAGGGAGGCTGTAGCCAGGTGGGGTTGGGCTCTGCTGCCAGGCAGCCAGGGACAGAACAAGGGGACACAGCCTCAAGCTGGATGTTGTTAGGAAGTTATTGGCAGAGAGAGTGATTGGCATTGGAATGGGCTGCCCAGGGAGGTGGTGGAGTCTGTGTGGCTGGAGGTGTTGAAGCCAAGGCTGGCTGGGGCACTGAGTGCCATGGTCTGGTTGGTTGGGCAGGGCTGGGTGCTAGGTTGGGCTGGGGGAGCTTGGAGCTCTCTGCCAACCTGGTTGATTCCATGATTCTGTGATTCAAGAAGGCACTGGAGCAGCTGGGGCTGAGGTGGGGCTGAGGGGGCTGGGGGGGTGCAGGTGGAGCAGAGGAGGCTGAGGGAGACCTCCTTGCTCTCTGCAGCTGCCTGCAGGGAGGTTGGGCAGAGGAGGGGGCAGCCTCTGCTGCTTGGTGCCAAGGGGCAGGAGCAGAGGGAATGGTTCCAGGCTGCCCCAGGGGAGGCTCAGGCTGGATGCCAGGAAATATTTCTGCCCTGGGAGGGTTCTCTGACATTGGAATGGGCTGCCCAGGGCAGTGCTGCAGTCCCCACCCCTGGGGGTGTTGAGCACTGTGTGGGCCTGGAGCTGAGTGCCATGGTTTAGTGGTGACCCTGCAGTGCTGGGTGGGCCTAGGGGAGCTTGGAGCTCTCTGCCAGTCAGCTCTGTGCTGGGACTCTGTGTGCAGGGCAGTTTCAGTAACCAGGAGGAGCAGAACAGAAACTTTCCTTATTTTTTTCATCTGTGCCACCTGCATCAGCACTGCCCTGAGTTATCAGGACCTTATCAATGTGATTGCTCTGCACGAGTTCTCCTGAACAAAGGGGAGGGAGAAATTCCTGCTAAACACAGGCACCATTTGCTATGTTTACCACAAGCATCCTATAAATTGGAGCAAGTTTTGCCAAGCAACTAAAAGAAGTCGTCAGAGGAAAGCATATCTCAGTGTTCAAACGTGGGAGCAGACTGAGTGCCCTGTGCAGAGGTCAGAGATGCACACACCACGGGTGAGTCCTCAGCTCCAGCCTTAGTCTAAAACTGGAGCAGGGCACTGCCTGAAAGTTTGTAGCTTGCTTCAAACCTGATTGCAGAGCAGTGCTCGTAGGCCTCTCAGGATGGTGGATGAGTGCTCAGTGCCATGGCAGCCACTGAGAATCACAGAATCACACAACTCTTGGGGCTGGAATAGAGCTCTGAGATCATCCAGACCAGCCTGTGCCCCAACACCCCAATCACCCTTTCCACCAGGAATTGCTTCCTAACATCCAGCCTAACCCTGGGGAAGTGCTCCCTAACATCCAGCCAAACCCTCCCCTGGCACAGCTCAGGCCATGCCCTCTCATCTTGCCATAAGTTGCCTGGGAGCAGAGCCTGGCCCCCACCTTACTACACCTTCCCTTTAGGTAGCTGTGGAGCGCGATAAGGTCCCCCCTGAGCCCCATTCTCTGCAGAGCAAACACCCCCAGCTCCCTCGGCCTCTCCTCATCAGACCCTGCCCACCGGGGCCATGCCCGCAGAGGGAGCCTGTCCCCGGTGTGTCCCAGGGGTCTGGCTCCTCGCAGGGCTCCAGTGCCAGAGCTGTGCTGCAGCCTCCTCCACTATGCAGGACTTAGGCGTTAGGAAGAAGTTCTTCACCGTAAGGCTTGTGAGACACTGGGACAAGCTGTCCAAAGAGGTCCCTGGAAGCTTTTATGGCCAGGCTGAATGTGGCTCTGGAAAACCTTATCAAGAGATAAATGTCCCTGCCCATGGCAGAGGAGGGTGGAACTGGATGGTCCTTGAGGTCCCTTCCAACCTGACAATTCTGTGGTTCTAAGTGTGTCAAGGCTGTGTCCTGCCCCCAGCACCCCTGCTCAGCAAAGAATTCTTTTGGAGTAAACGAAGGCAAAACGACGCCAAGGGGCTGCGAACTGGGCTCGTTATGAGCTGGAGCAGAGGGACAATGGGAGGGAAAAGCAGCGGCGAGAGGGCATCCCTAAGACAAGGGACATCACCGTTCACCGGGCTTGGGAGTGGGGGCACTGTCGCAGGAGCACTTCCAAGTCTCTTGGCAGTGGCAGGGAGCGGGGCAGAGCCCCGCGGGGCTCTCCAGACCGCAGGCAGCGCGAAGCGGGGCCGAGCCGCGGGGGCTGTGTCCGGGATGCAGGCAGAGCGGGGCCGAGCCGCGGGGGCTGTGTCCGGGATGCAGGCAGAGCGGGACAGAGCCGCGGGGGCTGTGTCCGGGATGCAGGTAGAGCGGGGCCGAGCCGCGGGGGCTGTGTCCGGGATGCAGGCAGAGCGGGGCCGAGCCGCGGGGGCTGTGTCCGGGATGCAGGTAGAGCGGGACAGAGCCGCGGGGGATGTGTCCGGGATGCAGGCAGAGCGGGACAGAGCCGCGGGGGATGTGTCCGGGATGCAGGCAGAGCGGGGCCGAGCCGCGGGGGCTGTGTCCGGGATGCAGGTAGAGCGGGACCGAGCCGCGGGGGATGTGTCCGGGATGCAGGCAGAGCGGGACAGAGCCGCGGGGGATGTGTCCGGGATGCAGGCAGAGCGGGACCGAGCCGCGGGGGATGTGTCCGGGATGCAGGCAGAGCGGGACAGAGCCGCGGGGGCTGTGTCCGGGATGCAGGTAGAGCGGGACAGAGCCGCGGGACTGTGTCCGGGATGCAGGCAGAGCGGGGCCGAGCCGCGGGGGATGTGTCCGGGATGCAGGCAGAGCGGGGCCGAGCCGCGGGGGATGTGTCCGGGATGCAGGCAGAGCGGGGCCGAGCCGCGGGGGCTGTGTCCGGGATGCAGGCAGAGCGGGGCCGAGCCGCGGGGGCTGTGTCCGGGATGCAGGCAGAGCGGGGCCGAGCCGCGGGGGCTGTGTCCGGGTGCAGGCAGAGCGGGACAGAGCCGCGGGGGCTGTGTCCGGGATGCAGGCAGAGCGGGGCCGAGCCGCGGGGGATGTGTACGGGTGCAGGCAGAGCGGGACAGAGCCGCGGGGGCTGTGTCCGGGTGCAGGCAGAGCGGGACAGAGCCGCGGGGGATGTGTCCGGGGCAGCGGAGCAGGAGCACCTTGCGGCTCGCCTCCGGAGCGCCGGCAGCGAATCGGGGGGAGCCGAGCGGAGCCGTGGGGCAAGCAGAGCAGGAGCAGCAGGACCGACGCAGCCTCCTCCGGCCCCTTGCTTTCCCCCCGAGGTTCCCCACCCCGTTTTCCCCTCGCCCCTCAGCGCGGCAGGCTCGGGGCAGAGCTAGGCAGAGCACCGCCTGCATCCCGGCTCCTCGGCGGCGCTGTTGGAGCAACGAAAGCCCCCCGGGGTCTCACAAAGTGCAGCCAAGCATTGAGAGGTGGGAAACTGAGGACGCAAACAGCTCAGCTCACACTTGCACTGGGTTCCCATGTGGACGTGCTGAAGATGACACAGGATCTGGACACTGCTGCTGTCCTACACTCTGCATGATAGCTGCTGGAGATGTATTTCGTCTGCCTGGCATCTGTGTGCCACCAACAAGACGTGAAAATGCATATTCAAGAGAGCTAATACACGAGGGAAGAGAGCAAAGCATGCTTGTGATGGGCTACAGCAGTTAAAACATGATGGCCTCAGTCCTGGTGCTGTGCTGCTCTTCTTTGCAAGCTCAGCCTGCAGACTGCTCCTTGCTGGTTGTGAATATTTTTACCTTTGTATTCTGCCTCTCTCCTGGGAGGTCTTCTTCAAACTGACTGCTCTAATAGCTGTCGATTGAGTCACACGGGCAATAAAGGCTGGTTTGCAGCTGGGTCACTGCAATAAAGGCTGGTTAAATTCTCCCGACCCTTCCCAGGCAGCACTCACGGGCAGGGGAACTTGCTGGGCTCTAGAGAGTTCAGCACTGTAAGAAGGGCCCCAGTGGCCTAGCCTGTAGTAGTGGGGTTGGAAGTAGACAGAGGCAGGCCAGCACGAGCAGCATGTGCAGGTTCCCTCTAGGTCTCCTCGCAGCACTCCTGCATGATTTCTTGACGTACTCTGCTCTTTACCCCCTGGTTGCCTCTTGTGTGCACTTACTGCATGCAGCAGTACAGAAACATGGTACAGTTTTCCAACAAAAGCCCTGAGCCAAGTGTTAGGATCATAGGATCACAGAATTGTTTGGGTCAGAACAGGCTTCTAAGATCACTGAGTCCAACCAGCAGCCCAGCACCACCATGGCCATTAAACCATGTCCCCAAGCACCATGGCCACATGCTTGTGGAACACCTCCACCACTCCCCTGGACAGCCTGTTCCAACCCCTGACCACTCTTGCAGCAAAGAAATTGTAATTAATCTTGAACCTAAACCTCCCCTGGCACAACTTCTCCTCCCATCCTATCGCCTGAGATTAGGGAGAAGATCCCAACCCTCACCTCATTGTGCTACCACCTCTTGCTTGTCTGTAAAACTGGCAGGAGGGAGAGAGGCAGCAATGGGCTAACATCTGTACTCCAAGTGCTGATTAGGCATTGGTAGGCAATGGATGCAGATGCCACCAGAAGAGAAGAGACTGACAGAGGTGTTGCACTTCAAGGGGAGATGTAACCTGAGAATTTGCTTCCTCAGCTCCCTGACGTGGCAATAAAATCATAGAATCACAGACTGACAGAATGCCAAGTTGGAAGAACCTCAAGGATCACCTGCCCCAAGCTTTCTAGGTAATAGTTCAGCTGCAGTCAGCTGGTCCAGCACCCTGGCAGGCTGAGTCTTCAAACTGCCCAGAGCAGAGAATCCACCACTTGCCCTAGGAGATGCTCCCAGTGTCCAACTGTTATCATGGGGAACCATTTCCTTCTGGAGCCCAATAGGAATCTCCCCAGGAGCAGCTGGTGCCACTGCCCTTTGTCTTTGCCACCTGACTCCTTGTCAAAAGGGAGTCTACATGTTATTTGTAGCCACTCTATGACAAAAGGTCCTGAAAGGAACATGCAGGCTTCCAAGTCTGGCCATCCAAAATCCCAGGTGTAACTGAACACACCACAGGAAGATGGAGATGGGAGCATGTTCCAGTGTCCACATAATGCTATAAAGAAAGAGGTGGAGACAACTCCACATTGTAGTTATCTGCTGCAGACTTTGCAATCCATTCTTAATCTCCTTGGTGAGTTTTGGGCCTTCAAGCCAAAGCTTGCATAAAAGGTAGCTCCTGACATGACCTGAGCACACCTCTGGGGTGTAGCCATGACTGCTATCAACAGTCAAAGTGCTTCTGCTGCAGCTGCCTTAACAGACCTCAGAAAAGGCTTTCCCTCACCTCTCTTATTTCACAGAATGGTCTGGGTTGAAAGGGAGCTCCAAAGCTCATCCAATCCAACCCCTGTGCTCAGCAGGCACATCCTGCACTAGAGCAGGTCACCCACAGCCCTGTCCAGCCTCACCTTGAACATCTCCAGGGATGGCCCCAGCCACTTCCCTGGGCACTCTGCTGCAGTGTTCCAGCAGCCTCCTGGTGCAGAACTTGTTCCTCACATCCAATCTCAATCTGCTCTGCTCCACTTTGCAGCCATTGTCCCTGCTGCTGTCCCTGCAGCCCTTTGCACACAGTCCCTCTGCAGCCTGCTTGTAGCCCCTCTAGGTCCTGGCAGGCTGCTGTCAGGTCTCCCTGGAGCCTTCTCCTCTCCAGGCTGAACACCCCCAGCCCCCTCAGCCTGTCCCCATAGCAGAGCTGCTTGATCATTTTCGTGGCCTCCTCTGGGCCCTCTCCATCAGGTCCAGATCCTTCCTGTGTTGAGGGCTCCAGAGCTGCCCCAGCCCTGCAGGGGAGGTCTCCCAGAGCAGAGCAGAGTAGAGCAGAGGGGCAGGATCCCCTCTCTCCATCTCTGGCCCAGGCTGCCCTTGGTCTTGTGTGCTGCAAGCTCACACAGCCTGCTCCTGTCCAGCTTCTCCCCCACCAGCACCCCCAAGTCCTCCTCCTCAGGGCTGCTCTCCATCCCCTCCTCCCCCAGCCTGGACTGACAGTCAGAGCTGTTCGGGTTGGTTGTGGCAATTAACGAGGCAGGAACTGTAAACCACGGAGGGATTTCACTTCTGGAGAGCCCCGCCCACGGCTCTATGCAGATTAGTTAATTTTGGCTTCTTAATTCGTTTGGGGAAGCCTTCACCAGGCTGCTCCTCGGCAGCATCGTGGTTTAGACAAGTCAGTGGCAGTGGGGGAGGTTTGGCCGCACTGACAGGTGCCGGCAGCTGGAGCCGCGGGGCAGGGGCTGGGAGCTGGTCCAGAGGCTCCTTCGCGGCAGTGTCTGCAGCTGCGAACTGTAATCCAGGAGTGGGTCACGGCGGCACAGGATCCGACGCGAGTGGCCCCGCACCACGCCCGTCCACGGCTCCCGCGGGAGCAGAGCGTGGGCACGGCGGGGCCGGGCCGCGCAGCTCCGCGGTGTGCCCCCAGCCGCGGCGCCCTGCGGAACAAGGCAGGATGCGGCGGTCCCGAAGCGGGGACTGCGCTGTCTCCTCGCCATCCTTCCAGACGCTCCTCAGGATCCCTTTCAAGGTCCGGCTGAAGGTCCTACTAGGCAATGTGTCCAGTTGCCATATATATCCTCTGGGGCGACCTGCTCTTCCTGGGGTCAGCCCCCAGGGGTGCGGGGCTGAACTTCAGCCTCCTTCTTTCCACATCCCAAACTCCTGGAGCCGGAGGTGGCAGGGAGGAAAATAGTTTGCACCCCGTTCAAACCTGCCGTGGGTCAGGGACTTGGGTGTGCCCTGCTACAAGAACCCTGCTCTTGCTCCTGTTGAACCTCATGAGGTCCAACTGTGCCCAGCTCTGCAGCTTGTCCAGGTGCCTCTGGGTGCCCTCCTGTCCCTCTGGCACATCGACAGCACCACTCAGCTTGGTGCCATCTGCACACTACTGGTGGAGCCTTGATCCTGCTGTCTCTAACTGTGATAAAAGTTATGTCTGTAACTTGGAGTGAGGGCCCCAAAACTGAAGCCACTGCTCGAGGAGCAGCCTCAGCAGGGCGAGGTACAGGGCCACGATCCCTTGCTGGTCCTGATCCCATTGGCCTCGACCCATGGATCCAGCCTGTCCAGATCCCTTGGCAGAGCCTTGGAACAGATGAAAGCTCCCACCCAGCATGGTGCCAGCTGCAGATGTTCTGCAGGTCCACTGGGCACCTTGGCCAGACCACTGATAAAGATAGCAAAGAGAACTGTCTCCAGCACTGATCCCTGGGGGACACCACTTGTGTCCACAGCTGCTTGTGTGTAGAAGGAGTGCAGCAGGAGCCACAGCATGGACAGTCAGAAATACTTCCACATGATTTATTGTTCTGATCTCTCCTGAATTCACACAGGAGCAAATCTTTGTATGGCTGCTTCACTGCTGCTTGCTCCTGAGAGGAATGTGTGTGTTTATCTAGCAGCAGATTCCTGACTTTGCTTTCATCTTCCTGGGAAACTACTGACAATGCAGGGAAAGAAGCAGACTGGATCCCAACCAGGTTCTGTGTTGTGAGAAGGGAGCTTGTGAGGAGCAGCTAAGCAATTCTTTGTGAAGAGAGTGTCCTTCAGCAGTGTGAGGCTGATCTGCTGGAGAATCTTTGGATCACAGAATGTCAGGAGCTGGAAGGGACCTCCAAAGCTCCTCCAGTCCAGCCCCTGCCAGAGCAGGATCTCCTATACCAGATCACACAGGAACACATCCAGGCAGGTTTGTACTATCTCCAGAGAGGGAGGCTCCACAGACCCTCTGGGCAGCCTGTGCCAGTCTCTGTCACCCTCACAGGGAAAAAAATCCTCCTCATGTTTCCATGGAACTTCCTCTGCATCAGCTTCCTCCATTGCCCCTTGTGCTGGCACTGGGCACCACCCAGCAGAGCCTGGCCCCAGCCTCCTGGCACTCATCTGCATGTATTGATAACCATTGCTGAGGTCACCTCTCAGTCTCCTCCCAGCAGCACAGCCCCAGCTCCTCAGGCTCTCCTCTTAATGGAGATGTTCCATTCCCTTCAGCATCTTCATGGCTCTGAGCCTCACCGGGGCAGAGTAGAGGGGCAGGATGTCTCTGGCTGCTCCCCGAGGGACTCTGTCACTGGGTACACCACAGATAGGAGTTGCACGAGATGTGTGCCACAGGCAAGGGAATTCCTGCTGCCCAGATGCAGAGAGAGGCATTCAAAGGTCAAGACATTCCTTAGAGTAAAGCACAGCAAAGGACACTTCTAATGGGGTGACAGCCTCAGCTCATGCACTGACTGGGCACCGACTGTAGATCACACTCAGCAGTGGGTGGTTGTAGATCACAGCAGTTTGTGGCTGGAGGTCACACACAGCAGTGAGTGGTTGGAGGTCACACTCAGCAGTGACTGTAGATCACACTCAGCAGTGAGTGGCTGTGGATCACACACAGCAGTGTGTGGCTGTGGATCACACTCAGCAGTGAGTGGCTGTGGATCACACTCAGCAGTGCGTGGCTGTGGATCACACTCAGCAGTGTGTGGCTGTGGATCACACACAGCAGTGAGTGGCTGTGGATCACACTCAGCAGTTTGTGGCTGTGGATCACACCCAGCAGTGAGTGGCTGTGGATCACACTCAGCAGTGTGTGGCTGTGGATCACACTCAGCAGTGTGTGGCTGTGGATCACACACAGCAGTGAGTGACTGTGGATCACACACAGCAGTGAGTGGCTGTGGATCACACTCAGCAGTGAGTGACTGTGGATCACACTCAGCAGTGAGTGACTGTGGATCACACACAGCAGTGAGTGGCTGTGGATCACACACAGCAGTGAGTGGCTGTGGATCACACTCAGCAGTGAGTGACTGTGGATCACACTCAGCAGTGAGTGACTGTGGATCACACACAGCAGTGAGTGGCTGTGGATCACACACAGCAGTGAGTGACTGTGGATCACACACAGCAGTGAGTGGCTGTGGATCACACACAGCAGTGAGTGGCTGTGGATCACACTCAGCAGTGTGTGGCTGTGGATCACACTCATCAGTTTGTGATCATTTTCATACAGGGTAATTTTCATACTGAGGCCCCAGATTAACCAACCAGGCTGTAGCACCTTAATGAACACTTTAAACTGCCTGAGGGGCCTGAGGCCAAGGCTGGAGCACCGGGGCCAGGCTGGGACCCTCCGTGGGAGGCTGTGGGCCCTGCACTGGAGGCTTGGGAAGCAAAGAGGCTGCTCTGGGGTGTGAGAGAAAAGGCTTGGGCCATGGAAATGGGGTTTGAGCCCCAAGTGCTGCTGTGCAGCCTGCAAGTGCAGCTCTGGCCCCTAAACAAAAGGGGCTCTCAGCACGGGGGTTGGACCAAGAAACAGAGCTCTGAACCCTAAAAGCTGTGGGGCTGAGAACTGGACTGGACAAGGAACTAGGGCTGAGGGAGGATGCTCTTCACCCCAACCCTCCTCCATTCTTCTGAGTTGCTGTGCAAATTGCAGCCTCTGGCTGCGTCTGGGATGGCCACACACACACACTGCTGGAGCTGCTCCACAGCTGCTGCTGCATCCATTGGAACTGACCCCAGCGATGCCCCAGCTGCTGTGGCCATTCTGCCCCTGCAGCCCTTGGCAGCGCTGGCCACAGCAGCTCCAAACCTCCCAGCCCAGCTCGTGTTCCCCAAACCTCTTCCCCCAGTTAGAAGTTCTGGGAGCTGAGGCTCTGACTCTCCTCCTGCAGCTGGCAGGCTGTGGTGTCTCCAGGCCAAGCTACATTTAAGTAGCTGATCTCAGAAGGCTGAGAGAGGCAGAAGCAAAAGGCTGAGTCTTGGCTTTCAGCTTCTCCTTCAGGCTTGGTGTCTTGGGTGGAGAGTCTGGGAGAGTCTGGTGGCTCTCGTGCTGGGAAGCTGCAAACAAATTGCTCTTCAGTCGTTCTGCAAACTCTGTCTGCCCCTCTGCCACCTGCAGTGCCCTAACCTCCTCCCTGCAGCTCTGCCAGGCAGTGCAGGGCAAGGGGCAGTGCCTTGCACCTGGGCTAAGGTCCCATAGTCTGCCTCCAGCCTGGCAGCTGCTGGCCCCGCTCTAGCCCAGAGCCTCCTCACACCGTGCTGCACCCTCACCAGCACCCCCAGCTGCTCCGTGGTCACCAAGCAGCACACAGGGGTCCCTCCATTGCTCACCACTTCAGCTGCTAAGGACATTTGGGCTGTGAAGGTTTGTTCTCAGCTCTCTCTGTGCTGCTGGACTCCCTGCCATGGGCTCTGTGAGAAATGCCTGCTCAGAGTGTATGAAAGAGGACAAAGTCTTGGAAGCAACACTGCAGAACTGTTTCTCAGCAGCACAAGGGCTCAGCTGAGCCAGGAGCCTTCCCTGGAGAGGCAAAGCCACCCCTGCTGGTGCCTGTATCTGTGCCCTCTGCCCCAGTGCCTGCCAACAGCCCTGCCCGGGCCCTGCGGCCAGCTGAGGGAGGCCATGGGAAAGCACTCGAGGAGTGAGGCAGACAAACACCTCACAGCTCTGCGTGAGACCTTTGGTCCACTTAAATAATCCTTCTGAGCATCACCATTGAGCATGGCCTTGTCCTGGAAGGGGGACCTGGGACTTGAGTTACAGCTGATGGAAGAGCCGGAGATGCCCAGGGGAAATCCCCAGCAGCTCCAGATTCATCTTCCTCAGGGACCAGGGAGCCTGCAGCTCTCCTGCCTTGGCTGAATCTTGTCTCTCCTGATCTTTCTCAACCTGTGGAGCATGCAGCACCTGTATCTGCTTCTGGATCTCACATAGCTCTCTCTGCATTGTCTAAAGCTGCTGTCCTCTCCAAGAACACTTTCTCCAGCTCCTTCAGCTCCTTTTGCAGCCTGCCAGATTTTCTTTCAGCCTTTCTCAGATGCTTAGAGGAGTCCTTATCATCCATCTCCATGAGCTCTTAGTGCCAGTGCCGGTGGTGCATGAGAAGCAGTGTGGGCAGAGGAGGGGGAGAGAGGGGATTGTGCCAGTGGGAGAAGGACAGGGACCTGGCTGCTCCAGCAGGTGCAGAGGAGGAGCTCAGAGCTCATCAGGGGGCTGCAGCAGCTGCCCTGGGGGACAGGCTGAGAGAGTGCTTCATGTGCTGGGCTTCAGAGGGCTCCAGTAACAGCTGGCATGGATCTTCCCCCAGCCAACAGAGAGACAGCTGCAGGCAGAGCTCGACGATGCTTTGGGCAAGCTGCTGCTAGCAGAAGTGGCAGCGAAACTTCATCAAAGAGAGAAGGAGGAGCTGCAGGAAGATCACTGCCGCCTGCAAGCTGCACATGAGGAGCTGCAGCAGCTGGTGGCTGAGCTGCAGCAGCGCTTGTCAAGGGGTGGGCAGGGTCACTGCAGAGCAGGGTTGCATGGAACACCCCAAAATACCCAACCTGAAAGAAGAGGGACAAAGCCCAGCCCAGGAACTGGAGATGAAAGATGGAAACAAATAAAGCCTGAACAAGAAACTTTCCAGACTTTAGAATCCATGAGAAGTGCCACAGAGTGCACCAAGGCCTTTCCTGCCAGGCACTCTACCTGTCCCTCACCCTCACGAGTGGGGTCAGCTCAAACCAATACATGCTGCACCCCTTGTTCTTCACCACCTGCCCCAGACTCAGCAGCAGGCGGCATCGCACAGCACAGATCATTTACTGTGTGGGGTCGCTTTGAGGCTTTCCCATCCTCTTGCCCCAGGTACATTCAAGTCTCTGGGCAAAAGCAATCCCAGGGGTGGGTTTGCCTCTACCTGAAGCAGGACTAACCCACACCTTCCCTTCATATTCTTCATGTGCCCCACGGGGTCTCTGCCACCTTCTGCAGCACCTGGCAGTTTGGACTGGGCACAACCAGCCCAATGAACAGAGCCTCTGGTGTGGAGCAGCCAAGTGGCTTGTGCAGAATGTGCCTCCCAGGTTTTGCAGGTCCCCCCTCCCGTTGTTTTCAGGCTGGTTTTTAGCAGCCCATTGCAACTCTCCCAGCAGCTGGTGGCTGGTGGCTGGCAGGGGATGTGATGCACCCACTCCATGCCATGCTCCTTGGCACAGGTGCCCATGAGGCTGTTTTGAAACTGAGTCCCATAATGGGACTCAGCTCTTCCTGATGCCATGCCACCACAGGACTTGTTTGTGAAGGCCCAGAGTGGTGTTCTGAGTGCTGGCATGGGGCACTGGCTGTGTTTCCAGTGGTTGCTTCTGCCACTGGAAGCACCCAGCTTGGTCCTGCTGGGTTCGTGGCAGCGATGGAATCGACCTGCCAGGCTCTGCCAGATTTACACTGCAGCCATTGCCCCCCATGGGGCAGAGGCTTTGCCCCCTTGGCCTGTCTGACTGCAGCACACATTTCACACTCTTGCATCAGCTCTGCAGCAGTCTCCACGGTTAACTCCACCCCTCCATCTCAAGCCCACCTCTGTCTTGCATCCTTTCCCTGATGGAGAAAAGAGAGAGAGCAAGAGACATAGAAATGCCTTCCAAGTCCTTTCCTTTCTTTCTTCTGCTTGTCCTTTCCTGATCAAGAATATCCATGCAGAGAAAAGAAAGAGAGGAGAAGAGGAAACGTCTTACAATTCTGTCTTTTTCTCTTCCCCTCCTGGCCCTTCTTGAATGAGAAAGGCCAAGCACAGAAAAGAGAGGAGGAGAACTGTCTTCTAAATCCTTCCTTTGTTTTCTCTTCTTGACTTTTCCACCACAGAAATATCCAAGCAGGGAAAACAAAGGGGAGGAGGAGGCAGAGAAATGTCTTTCAGTTCCTTCTGTTCCTTTTCTCTTCCAAGCAGAGGAAATAAAGAAAAGAAAGAAAAATAAAAGAAGTTTAAAAATATTTCTCTCCCTTTCCTTTTCCCTTCCCTTTCCCCTTTTTTTCTCCCTCTCCCTCTCCCTCTCCCTCTCCCTCTCTCCCTCCACTTTCTTTTCTTAAAATAAGTTTCATTTCTCTTTCCTCCTCCAGAAAAGGGCTTTGGACTCGATGGCATTCAGAGGACCCCTCCAAGCCCTGCCATTCTTTGGTTCCGTGACACAATCCTTGCAAGAGATCAATGTGCCTTTGTTTTCCCCTGCTAAAGCTCTCCCTTTCCCATATGTCTCCAGGAGGTGCCGAGGAAGAGGAGTGCATTCCCCATGTGGACACTGAGTTCAGCTGTTATGTTGGATCAGCCTCCACCTTTTCCCATAGGCTGGAAGGTTTTGCCATGCCCAGTGTCTCATAACACCCAAGACCAGGCTGGCTGTGACTGGCCTGCTCTGCTGATGAGCAGATAGCAGCTGAGGCTTTATGAGGGCACAATAAAGTCTTCAGATTAATGGTTACCAACTACTGCTGCCCCAAGGCTTTAAAAGGCTCCAGCTTCGCTCTGGCACCACAGAGCTCCGACTGCTAATGAGAGAGGAAGTCTGAGAGATCAAAGGGAAAGAGGAAGGCCAAAGCTGAGGGCATTACAAACACAAAGCTTCAGAAAGGCATCATGAAAGGCTTCCTTTCCTTTGCAGTCCTGGCTCTGCTGCTGCTGCCCAGCTCCCAGGCAGTCTATGTTCAGGTGAGTTTTCTGCTCCTGGGTGTGCTGGTGTTCCAGGTGCAACCACATACTGAGATTAGGTGAAGGAACCTTGACCTGAACTAACAGACCTGAATCTTGGCTTTGTTCTTGCTTGAGATCCAACTTCCTCTGCCTGTGATTCTGTTTATCTTTCTGTCAGATGCTTCAGGTGTTACAAGCAGGCTGCTGCAGGCATGGGTGAGGCTGTAAGAGCTGGGGACATCTCTGGCTTTGCAGAATGCTGAAAACAAAAGAATTTGTCTTCTCTTGCCTTGATGTGATGGAGCCACACACAACTCACATGGGACAAAACAGGTCCAAGCAAGGCTTGGCTGCAGCCAGTGGAACATCAACAGGCAGAGAAGCTGATAGAGGAGCTCTAGCAGATGTTCAGAGTGCACAGCACCTCTAGGTGATGTGTGTGAGCTGGAAGCAGTGCTGCAGTGCCCTTGGCTGTATTACATCTGCCTGCACTCAGCCTGAGGAACAGCCTGGGAGATTTGTTTGAGTGCAGGGCAAAGAACTTCCTCCCAGGACCGGGGGAGCTAACCCTGCCGAACAGCTCCTGACTCTACCTGTGTCTGCACAGTGGGTTTCCAGGGAGCATTAACTGTCTCTGTGCCTTGGAACAGCCTCCTGTTCTCCTCTGGACACACCAGATAGCCAGTGAGAGCTGAGCTGAGCTCAGGAGTCCTCAGTCTATGAAAGACATGGAGCTGCTGGAGCAGCTCCAGGGTAGGCTGGAAACTGCCACATGCCAGCCAACACTTCAGGTTCTCTCTTTCGACCCCATATGTGATGGGAGTGAGACATGCACTGATGGTGCCTCTGCCCACCGTGGGACACAGCAAAAGCCAGCCAGGCCCCACTGCTGCTCCGACAGGTCTTTGCCTTTTGCTTTCACTCAGCACCACTTTGGTCTGAGCTTTCTTTCAGTGCTGTCCTTTCCCTGTCACAGAGTGTCTGGGAGAGCTGAGGGTTGCAGTGCAATGGATGTGCCTAAGGCTTGATTTCCTGACACATTCTTTTTTGCCTGTTCTGGCTACCTAGGATGGAGACTTGAAATTCTCCCTTGAGTCTGTGAAGAAGCTAAAGGAGCTCATGGATGAGAAGAGACAGGTTAACCCTCGCATGATGGTGTCAGTGGCTGGCTCCTCCCCATGTGGTGACAAAGAACTCCCTGAGGAGTTCCAACCAGTGTGCACAAGAGGAGATGCACCCAAGATATTCGAGAGGCTGAGTATGTAGCTCACATTGCACAGCTGCCACTGTCACACTTCTCAGGTCTGAACATTCCAACAGCAGCAGGCAGAGAAGCAGAATTACTCTACTGTCATTTCTAAAGCAGCTGAGGGAGTCCAGGCTGCCTTTCTACTGCCCATCCTGCAAGGAGAGAGTGATTGGCATTGGAATGGGCTGCCCAGGGAGGTGGTGGAGGCACCATCCCTGGAGGTGTTCAAGAAAAGCCTGGATGAGGCACTTAGTGCCATGGTCTGGTTGACTGGATAGGGCTTGGGGGATAGGTTGGACTGGATGAGCTTGGAGGTCTCTTCCAACCTGGTTGAGTCTATGATTCTATGATTCTATGACTGCACCACAGGAGCTGAGAGCTCTCTACAGGAAAACTCCTGCTGAGCTGTGCCTGCACAGATCAGGCTGCTGGATCCAGGGAAAAGCTTCCTCTAAGTAGCCACAGACCAGCTTAGAATCCCAGAAACATAGAATTGGTTTGGTTGGAAATGGGATGGGGATTCCAAAACTTACACCAGTGCCAGAAGGCACTTGTCAAGGTGACCTAGAAGAGGTGTGAGATGTGCATGAGATGAATCAGTTTGTGCATGGTCTGTCTCCAAGACACACTCAGCAATTCCTTCAGTGGCTGCTTGTTGATTGCATTGTGTGGCAGCCTTCTGCTGTCCGTCACAGTGGAGCTCTGAGGAAGCAGCACCAGTGGGAAGAATGTTGTGACTGCACAAGCCACATCCCCAAGATGTACTACTGCTCTCTTTTGCCCCCACACAGTCCCATTGCTTCCCCAGTGAATTCAGGTTTGAGTTGATTGTTAAGGCAGGTTTTGGCAGGAACTGATTTTACTGATGCCAGTCCTAACTTGAAGGAACAAGACAACTTCTAAAGCAGTAGTGGAAAGGGGAGTCAAAATCCCTTGATGTGGCTCTGCTCTTTCTTGCATCCCACTGAAACCCTCTTTTCTGCCTCTCTCTAACAGGCTCAGCTATCCAAGATTCTGATTTATGTGAGATCTGTGCCAATGCTGCCTGTGCTGGTTGCTTTTGAATCAAGAGGAAGCTCTCCAAAGAAGATGTGTTGAGGGAAGAAGCTCATGCACCCCACAGCTCTGGGTTATCACCACCTTTCCCAGCCCATGCTTTCCAGCTTTCCAGTTGGAGAACTCTCTCCCTCTAGTCTGCATGTGACCTGCATGTCTGTACCAGAAGTGCAGCCAGTAGCTTGGGGATGAGTTCCTGGTGTTCAGCAACACCTCCATGGCCAGCAGTTTCTCAGTCTTGTGCTGACTGCTGCCCACTTAGGGGATGGATGTGGATGAGCAGAGGAGCATTTTCTGCAGAGTTGTATGGAAGCTCCTTTCTTCAGGCAGATCTTCGTGGCCATGAAGCTCTAGTAAGGAGCAAGGAAATCTAAACTGCAATGCTGGAATCGCTTTGCAAACATTGCCTGGTGCTTTTATTTCTGGGTGGCCAGACCTTGAAGCTGAAAGGATCTGTCCAGTTTGATGTGATGTGCATGAAATAAAAGGCAGTAATCACTTGGCAGGTGCTGTGGGTTCATGTTTTTGCTGGGCTGTAGGGGGGTGTGATCACTTGCTTGCCTTTCTCCCACACTAATTCTGTGTCCCTTTTTGGGAAGTGCTTCTATAAAGGAAACAAGCCAAGGGAGCCAAGAGACACCAGGCAGGAGGGGAGTGCCAGCATTGTAGCAGGCTGTCAAGAGGCCAATAGAGAAACCATACTCTGAGGAGTGCATTGGGCAGCAGTCCCTGGGCGCTGGGGCTGTGGTCACTGTGCTCAGAGCAGAGCACAGGTTTCACCAGGCTGCATTACCAGTTTGTGGGGCAGGAGTAGAGGGAGGTCAGGGACTGGTGATATTATGATGGGAGGCTGCTACAGCCCACCCAATCAGGAACACCAAGTGGATGAGGCCATCTATAGCCAGATAGGAGCAGCCTCATCTTCAAAGGTCCTGGCCCTCATGGGGGGCTTCAGCCACCCTGCTATCTGGTGGGAGGATAATGCAGCATGGCATAAGCAAGTCAGAACATTTCTGGAGAGTGATGATGTTCACTCCCTTATCCAAGTGACAGCGAAGCCAACGAGGCTGGACCTTGTCCTCACCACAAGAGAGGGCTGGCAGGGAACGTAATAAGTGGAACACTCCTTGGAGTGTGTGTCCTGATGGGGCAAAACAAGCCCAGACACATTTCACAACCAAGTCCCCTTCCCCCTCTCTCTTTCCTCCAGAGTCTGGAGAAGAGGGGGAAGAGAGAGAACAGAGGGAGAAGAGAGAGAACAGAGGGAGAAGAGAGAGAACAGAGGGGGAAGAGAGAGAACAGAAGGGGAAGAGAGAGAACAGAGGGGGAAGAGAGAGAACAGAGGGAGAAGAGAGAGAACAGAGGGAGAAGAGAGAGAACAGAAGGGGAAGAGAGAGAACAGAGGGAGAAGAGAGAGAACAGAGGGAGAAGAGAGAGAACAGAAGGGGAAGAGAGAGAACAGAGGGAGAAGAGAGAGAACAGAGGGAGAAGAGAGAGAACAGAAGGGGAAGAGAGAGAACAGAGGGGGAAGAGAGGGAACAGAGGGGGAAGAGGGACAGCAGAGCAGGAAGAGAGACAACAAAGGAGGAAGAGAGACAGCAGAGCAGGAAGAGAGACAACAAAGGAGGAAGACAGACAACAGAGAGGGAAGACAGACAAAAGGCTCCAGCGACAAAGGTACGCGCCTGGACTGGCCCAGGCTCGCCTGCGGCGCTGGTGTTCTGTTTTGATTGGCTAAGTTTTGAGTTTCGTTTCTGCCACTGCTGTGTCTTGTCCCAAAAGGTGATTAAATAGGTCTGCTCTGGGAGCACCTTTATTTTTTTCCCTTGCTTTTGGGCTCCACCTCTCTACCTGCCCCTGCTGACTATCTGCCCGGGGACACACGGCTCTCAATTCTGCTCTGGGTTTTGGGCAGCATCCTCGGCCCTTGCTGCCCACTTGGCTTTGTGGATGCACTGGGAACACCATTTGGGATTCTAATTCCCTCGATTATTATCCCAGCACAGCGTCTCAGACTGATCAGGTCGTGCTTTGTGAGTAAATCTGGTTGTCCATTTGCCTGAGTCTCTGTGTTCCCTGCCAGTAGCTCTGCCCGGGAGCACAGGAGTCCACCCGGTGGCTGGCACAGTGATCGTGGCTCTGAATGTTTGGCCAGGAGCCAGCAGTGTGCTCTGGTGGCCAGGAGGGCCAATGCCATCCTGGGGTGGATTGGAAGGGCTGTGGTGAGTAGGTCGAGAGAGGTTCTCCTGCCCCTTTACTCTGCCCTGGTGAGGCCACATCTGGAGTACTGTGTTCAGTTCTGGGCCCCCAGCTCAAGAAGCACAGGGAGCTGCTTGAGAGTGTCCAGCACAGAGCCACAAAGATGATGAGGGAAGTTGAACATCTTCCCTGTGAGGACAGCCTGAGGGAGCCAGGGCTGGGAGCTTGGAGAGGAGACTGAGAGGTGACCTCAGCAATGGTTATCAATATGTGCAGCTGAGTGCCAGGAGGCTGGGGCCAGGCTCTGCTGGGTGGTGCCCAGCACCAGCACAAGGGGCAGGGGTGGAAGCTGAGGCACAGGAGGTTCCATGTGAACCTGAGGAAGAATTCTTTCCCTGTGAGGGTGACAGAGCCCTGGCACAGGCTGCCCAGAGGGGTTGTGGAGTCTCCCTCTCTGGACATATTGCAGGCCTGCCTGGATCTGTTCCTGTGTGCTCTGTTTTGGGTGATCCTGCTCTGGCAGGGGGTTGGACTGGATGAGCTTTTGAGGTCCCTTCTGATATAAGAAAAAACAAAGAGTGCTGGTAACAGACCAGAAGCACATTTTTGAGGACATCTGTAGCAAACCATAAAATACCAAACTTTGCAGGGATGTTTGTTTATTATTGTCAGCTGATACTCTGCAAACCTCAACAGCAACTACTGCAGAAGTGTCTGCAGCTCCTCGTTGGAGATCTGTGATATGCAATCCTGCAAAGACTCAGGGAAGCAGTGACTAAGGGAAGCAGGAAGGAGATAAAGGAGAAGCAGAGATATGCTGACATCAGCAATAATGAGGGGCCTGCTGATCACAGATGAAAAACCCTGCAAGGAAGACTGTGCTGGCACTCATCTCAGATAACCACTCGAGAGCACCGGGATGGGTTGGAACCGGGGCGGAGCATGGGAAAACACCTCTGATAGTGAACTAAGCCTGCCTCTTCTGAACACAAACCATGGCTTGTGCCAGCATGGCGTGTGCAGGACTTGTGCTACTTTGAAGCAGGCTAGAATGTTTTGGTGAGAGGAATTAGATCATAGGCTGTGAAAGGAAAACAATGGTGATGTCTTCTTCCCTCAGAGTCTTGCTGAAGAAGAAGGATGTAAACATTAGATAACACTCTGGCCATTCTGACTTCACTCTCAGGCTGGGCTTTGACTGAGCTGCATCTCTCTAACCTCACCTGCCACTCACCTTTGCTCCTTAACCTCTTGGCTGAACCTCAATTCTTCCTTAGGACTGGGGTAAGGTTGAGAGGGGTAGGGGGAAGGTGCAGGGGTGGTTGAGAGCCCCTCCTGGGGACTCAGATTTCTGGGAGGGGAGTTGTGCTTCTGTATTACTTTTACCTTGTCTATTTCTGTCTATAACTGTATATGCTGTAAATAGCTGCTTGTACATTTGTCGTGGAGTGCAGTTTCATGAGAAATTGATGGGGCAAGCACACAGGCTGGCTTGCAGAGACCAAGTGATTCATTGCTAAATGTGAAGCTCCCCTTCCCGAGAACCGAGTTACCCACGGGAATTATTCTCGATTAGGCTAGAGTAACATTTCAGAAAATGGTAATAAAGAGAGTCTATGGTTCTTTAAAGAGTTCTTTGAGTCTTTGAGGTTGCTCAGTTTCGATTTAAGAGTTCATCAGTCTACTCACAGTCAGCAGCTTAGCAGGGTTTCGGTGCACCACTAGGGCGTTGTCCCTTTTCCCCCGGCCAGGATCAGGTCCATGCAGCCCTCGGTCTCTGGGAGCCGGGCGTCAGCAGTCTTACGCCGGGCTGAGACTGAAGCAGGCAGGCAGACCGAAGCAGGCAAGCACGCTAGAGCAGGCTGATAAGGTGGAACGGGCTGCAGGCAGGTTGGTATCAGCCAAACCAGCCAGTCCGCACAGTCCGCACAGTCCGCGCGATCCGAACCCCGATCCGGGCAGACACAGCATGGATAATGCTCCAAAGAGCTGTGCTCTCCACTTCTGACAGTTTCTACGATATTACTACAGATTGGCACAAAGTTATCATTAACCTGTATAATTGGACAGTTCTTACCAAAACAACCTGTAGGACCACCCAAAGCTCGGCCCATCAGCAGGGGGTCAGTGTGCATGAGAACCAAGGCCGAAAGTTGGAAAACAAGGCAAATGTTTACCTTTTATCTCCTCTA
Organism: Pogoniulus pusillus; assembly: GCF_015220805.1. Taxonomy (NCBI): domain Eukaryota; kingdom Metazoa; phylum Chordata; class Aves; order Piciformes; family Lybiidae; genus Pogoniulus; species Pogoniulus pusillus. The sequence continues at coordinate 104,768 of NW_026974736.1, forward strand.
GGGAGGAAACTTCTCATGGGACTAGAGGATTGTTTTGGTTTTACGATGCCTCTGGATTAAAATGTGAGACACTGTAACCTTCATGACATGGGGACCTTTCAGGGGATTGGCACCTGGAAATGGGCAGAATGCATCCACCTGCACAGTAAGTGCCAGCACTCTGGGTTTGTCCCCACACAGCCACTGTGGCCCTTTCCAGTGCAGCTTTTCTGTCCCCCTGCCCTTCCTTGGCTCTGCTCAGCAGGCTGGGGGCACCTTGCAGGCAGCAGAGCGTGCACAAGAGTGAGCCTTGGGCTGTGCCTTTCCCCAGGCCTGCTTTGCTTTCTCTGCCCTGCCCCTGAAGGAACAGAGCTGCTCAGGCCCCTCGGGAGGGTGCTTAGTGAGTTTCTTTCTCCCAGGCTGCTGCAGCCACCTCCTCTCCCTGCAGCTGTGGTGGAACAGAGGAGCTGCCTGGCTGCTGCTCTTGGCCTCCCACTGAGGACAGACAGCCTGGGAATGCAGAGGGGACAGCACAGGAGCCTGTGGGCCAAAGCCACTCTCCTGGGCTGCCATGTCAGCAGGGCACCTTCAGTGGGAGGTTACAGCAGGAGCAGGGAAAGAGCTCTGGAGTCCTTCCCACCTCCTAGGAGAGGTCCTCCAAAGGCAGAGCTCACATCAAGCCTGACAGCAGACAGCAGAAGTCTCTGTTCCTCTTGTGACCTTCCACCCTTTGTTGCTGCTTGTCCACAGACATCTCCCGGGCTAGAGCTGCCCTAGAGCTAACTCTGCCTCTTGCTTTCCTCTCCAGGCCCTGAGGAAGACCAATCCAGAGCTGCTGGGGATTTGCCATGGACATCTCCTGCTCTTCCATCAGGCTGCAGCAGGCACCCTGAGCATGGCATGGGGAAGGGTGGGGACCCTCCTCTGGGGAACCTGGAGGGATGGCATCCCTGAGTTCCCCAGGCTCATGCTGCATGGATGCTTGCCACGAGCAGCTGACTCCTGCCTGCAGACTCATCTGGTGCCTCTTCTGCCCCTTCCCAGGACAGGCCCTCAGGATCTGGAGCCCCTGCGCAGTGCAGCACAGAGCCCAACAGCCTCAGGCACAAGGAAGGCAACTTCTGGGTGCCAAGGCAGGCACAGGACTGGGCTGTGTTCCGAGAGCCCCAGCAAAGCCAGGAACAGGACCACTCACCCTGCTCTCTCTGCTCTGGCAGATCAGGAGGGTTAGGAAGGAAGGAGTGAAGAGAATGAGGTGGCAGGAGAAACTGGCCTGGCACTGTCCGTGGATGCTGCTGGCAAAGGAGCCACCAACCTACAGCCAGCTCCTGCTGGGCATGAGCCTAGGGGCCCCATTGCCCTGTGGTTCTTACCAGGCAACCGAAGAGGGCAGGGGTGCCAAGACCCAGGGGTGCCAAGGTCCCAGAGGTTGCTTGGCTGGGCACAGCAGGGCAGGGAGCAATTCTGAGTGCTCAGCAGCCCAGGTGTAACCTCAAGGCCAGCTGGGGCCCAGAGCTGGCAGCAGAGCCCCACTCTTCCCAGCGTGTCCCAGGGCTGTGGCACATCCAGTGCCCACCAGGACAAAGCCCAAGGGGCAGCTGAGCCACTCGAGAAGCTCCAGCTCTGCTGGCTGCGGGGCTGCTCATCGGCCCAGTGCTCTCATTGCTGCCTCTGCTGCTCGGTTCCTCCCAGCTGTGCTGTGCAGACAGAAGTCATTTCAAGAGGTGCTGGGGGTTGGTTGGTTGCAGCTGCTTCTGGAGGTCTTTCTGCAACTATGTTTGCTGGTCCCTTTCTGTGAAGATGTTTCTCTCTTTCTCTCAACAGGTTTGCCTCTTGAAGTCATAGGTTCGTAGAAGGGTTTGGGTTGGGAGGGACCTTAAAGATCATCCAGTTTCAAGCTCCCTGCCATGGGCAGCTTGCTCAAGGCCTCATCCAGCCTGGCCCTGGACGCTACCAGGGATGGGGCATCCACAGCCTCCCAGGGCAAGTGGTTGCAATGTCTCACTACCCTCACTGGAAAGAATTTCTTCCTACTGTCCAGTGGGAATCTGCCCTCCTCAGGCTTCAGTCCATTCCCCCTTGCCCTATCTCTGCAAGCCCTCAGCAAAACCCTTGCTGGCTTTCCTGGCCCCCTTCAGGTCCTGGAAGGCTGCTGGAAGCTCTCCCCAGAGCCTCCTTCTCTGCAGGCAGAACAGCAGCGTGTTGCTGTCTCGCAGGGAATCCTTTTGTTTCTCTTCCTCCACACAGAACTGTTTCGAGCTTTGTTTTCCCAACACAGGCTCCCTCTCATCCCGGCGTCGGCTTTGGGCGCGGCTGGGCTCTGCTAGCCCTGCTCTACAAAGCTCACCCTTCAGCCTGCTCTGTCGGGCAGCTTCGCCCGCCGGGCACCGCAGGCTGTGGGCGACGAGGGGCAGGCGGCTGGGGCCGAGGGCCGGGGCCGGTCGCGCCGCAGGCTTCCCGCAGGCAGCACCCAGGGGGCTAAGATGCCTGCGGGCTAAGCCCCCTGCCTGGGCGCTCCTCGGCCCAAGGCTCGGGCCAGGCTGGGCTCCATGCTCACCGCAGCCCTGCTCTTCTCCCGTGCCTGCCGCACAGCCCCCGGGCACGCACCGGCAGCGGCGGCACCCGCGGCAGCGGCACCCGGGCCGGGGGCGCTCAGGGCGTCCTGCCCTTCACACTTGGCTTTCCCGAGCTGATTTCGCCCCCCTCTGCGGAACGCAGGAGCCTCCCAGGCACACGCAGCCTGTGCTTGTGTCGTGCTGCGGGGGCTGCGTCCCCTTTGCCACCCTGCATGTGGCTCCCCGCTCCGTGCCCCGAGCAGAGCGGCCGAAGCCACCCCGAGCCCGCAGGGCAGCCTCTGCCTGCTCTGCAGCGAGCCCAGCCCGCAGACAAGCCCTGCCCAGAAGGGCTGGGTCCGGCCGGCAGGCAGCGCTGCGGCGGCAGCACACCCCCGGGCACGGCAGCACTGGCGGCGCTGCCCCCAGGCGCCCCTCGCTCCTCCCCGGGGGCGAGCAGCTTGCTGCGACCAGGGGCGGAGACGGCAGCGCAGGAAGCCGGGGCCGGGGCCGAGGGCCGAGGGCCGGGGCCGGGGCTCGGCCTGCCAGAGCCAGCGCTTGGCCTCCCTGCCTAGCGGCCGGGCCGGGCCCGCCGAGCTCAGCGCTGGGGACCTGCCGGACACAGGAGGGAGGCAGTGGCAGGGCAGCTCCGGATGCTACAGGGGCAGCAGCCCTGCAGCCACTGCAGAACCACAGCAGCATGGACACGCTGAGGCTCAGCACCAGCAAGCTCCACGGACTGCAAAGTGCAGCTCCCTTTGCTGCTCTAGAGCTGCTCAGGGCCAGAAATGCACCCAGGATCACTGGCAGCATCTGCATGGCTTTACTGGGAGTGCTCCAGGTGCCACAAGCTGCTTCTGCCCACGTCTGCCGTGGCACATCCCCCAGTCACGTTGGCACTGCTCTCCTCCAAAGCCTTGGAGCCTGTGTCCAGGTGCAGAGAGCAGAGGAGAACAATATCTCTGTCCAGAGGAGCAAGAGCTGTCTTAGAGATGTCTCTGGGGTGAAACTAAGGTGCAAGCCAGAGCAGATAGCTCCACAAAAGTGTTTATTAAAGGACAGAGTTGAGGAAACCAGAGGGAGAGAGAGCGGAGGGGAGAGAGAGGGAGAGGGAACAAGGCAGAGGAGAGCAGGGAAGGCAAAGGGCAGGGATTCTATAACCATGGGCCGGGGATGGGGGCAGGGAGAGAGACAGAGTCTGCAGAGTCCTTCTCAGCGTCTGTGTGTGGCCCTGGGATGTTCTTCTTCGGGAGTGCTCCCGCAGTGCTTCTTAGCTGTTCGGGCACCGAATACCCACCCGGGGGCTACTCAGGCCAGCTCTGTGGCAAGTCCATGGCACATTCCATAAGCCTCTCCTCTCCGGGGGAGGCAACTAAGGCAATCTTTATCTTTGTGCATTGACATGAAGAAGGGAGAGACGATTTAGGCCCTCACAGCCTGCCAGCTGCTTCAGATGTTCCTGAGCAGGTGAGGCAGATCTGGCGGAGAAGGGCTGAACTCACCATGCAAGGACACTGCACAATCCAATGTGGATCAAAAGCGAGTGACAACTTTATTTAGTAGACGCGCGCTTATATGTGTTACAGATAATATATGCATACATGTAAGAAGCTAAATGGCTGAATCTCTAAATACCCCATTTGCATGGTGCACCTACTTGCTACGTGCAGCTGCAAGCAGCAAACTACTTCTTATCTTATTCAGAGTTAGCTGTATCCTGCTCTGCTTGAGTTGTCTGCTGAGTCCTCAAGGACAGTGCCTCCCTAGCTAGTTATATTAAATGCTGCCTTTGTTTATTCAGTATGTCTTTGTTTCTTCAATGTGGCCTTTGTTTCAGTGTGGCCTAGCACAGCCTTAATTTAGTTCCATATACTCATCTTGCTTGCCCACCTCTAAGTCATGTCCATTTTTCTTTAGCCATTCTGCAACAATTCCCCTCTTTCTTTTTGGTCAAGCAGGGCTGTACCCCCAGTAACTCGATCCACACCCCTCAGAATGCATCCATACCCTATGCGTAGTAATATAAGCATAAGTAGTACTATTCCCAGCAGGTGGAGGCCCTCCTTGATAAGCTGTAGTATCCAGGGAGACAAACCTCCAAAGATTGATGTTAGCCACTGGTCAAAGGGATTTTCATTAGCAACAATGCGGTTAGTATGATTTTTCAGCCAAGCAAGCTGTTTATGGATAGACTCCCCATGATCCGAGAGGTTAAAGCAACACATTCCCTCAAAATCACTACAACCATAGTGCTAAAATCAGATAGAGAATAAACCTGTTAGAGCTTTCACTAGTAGCATTAGTTGGCAAGCTAACAACCCAAGCAGCTTAGCTAACAATCCCAAAAGCTTTATCTGCTAGCAACAGTAAGTCGTTTGTTCAAAAGACCAAAAGTGCAGACCAATGTCACAGTCGCAGGAGAGTGCAGGTGTGCCACGTCTTCACTGGTTCTGTGTGGCAATTGATGTTGTAGAGTCACAGTTGTATCTGCTGTCCGATACTGTTCCTCAGACTCCCATAGTTCTGGATTCACTCTGTAGTTTTCAGAAACCTTGATGCTTTCATCACACTCCTAAGCTATGAGCTGCATCTGTCTATTGGGCTTAAAAACTACTAATTTCTAAATACAATACAAAGGTATGCCCTGGATGTTGCTTTCAGGCATTCTATTAGGCCTTTTCCCACAGTTCTTCATCTGCTTTTAGAATTTAGGACAGTGTTTTTTGTCTTTTGCAGGGCCCTTGCAAGAGATAAAAATCACATTGCCATCTTGCGCCAATTTGATTGGGTTTTGGCCCTTACAAAAGGTGCTAAACTGAATCTATTCCATTAAACCACAATCACTGAAAACTCATGAAAATATCCAAATTCGTTAACCATCATCAAAACCTTATGATCCATACACACACAATCATCCTGTCAGTGCTCCTTTCAAAGCCTTTCACAATTCTGCCATCTGAGCAAGACTTCTGCTCACTTTAGGAAAAAACAAGTTGGTCATAATCAGGTTGGTCTTCATCTTAAAGCCTCTGAAGATAAATGATCAGACACAAGCAAATACAAGAACAAATGCAGACATATTCATTGCCCAGGCTAACAGATCCACTGGCCTAGTCTGTACGACGCAACCACGGAAATTTCAACATTCTCTTTTCCTTCTCCTACTTTCCTTCCTTCCTTCCTCTATTCTCTATTCTCCCCCCTCTTTTTTTTTTTTTTGTGTTATACATAATCCCAGTGCTAGCTAAATATACAGAAAAATCTTTAAAAATATTCTATAACATCCTTATATTCTAAAATTCTACAATTATATTTACAAACTCTTATCCTTAATTATATTATCTGTCAACTTAAAAAATACATCAACTAAAGGAAATGAAACCATTAACTCAGTACTGAGAAAAAACAAAGAAAATCAAGAAGATATTACATTCATGGAGCTCCTTTGAAAATACTCTGGTACCAGAAAAGGAAAAGAATCTGAAATTCGAAGTTATACACTTACAAACAACTCTTACTATAATATTCTATTATATTAACTATTAAACATGTGCAGCTATCAAGTACTTACCATACTGTATTTTAATTGCTTAAGTCATCACAATTACCCTTCTAAAATTATTCTAATTATCTTATTATTAAAATAAACATCAAGTCACAAAATGCTATCACTAATTCAGCCTGTTTCTTTAAGAAACAAAATATTTTTGTTCACAGCAACTGCAAGGGAAAGAAAAACACAGGAGAGAGGGAGGGAAGCGGTGGAAGGTGATAATGCTGGGGGATGGAGGGGAAGGGAGGCTCGCATCGCTCTCTGAGCCGTCCGGTCTCTCGGCCCCCATCCCATACTGTCCCCGTTGCTTCTACTTCCTTTTCTTCTCTGTTGATCGTCCCTCTGTCTCTCTGGTGTTTTTTTCTCTTTTTCCTGTGTTACTGTCGGTAGAGACGCAAGGAGAGGTCTGCGTTGTCAGGTGCTTAGCAGAGTCCTGTGGGCAGGTCACCAGCGGCACTCAGCAAAGTTGGTACACATGGCTGCAGGAGTGCTGAGAAACTTTTTAACCTGAGAAATCTTTGATGCTGTTGCCGGCTGAGTGCTTGCTTCCATGTGAGACAATGCTGCTTTTTTTTTTTATGCATGGTCTTACTCCAGCTTCTACACTCCAGTCTCTCATCGGGCTCCTCAGATTTCTCGCCTCCACCTGTATCTGAGCTTTTGCTGCCGAGCTTGCCACTTGCATGGGGATTCCCGTGGCAGGGGCTCCCGACTCCAAGACTGAAAACAGCTGCCTCTCCTCCTTTAACTCTCCGACACAGTTCTGAGGAGTCTTTAACTGAGTCGTTGCCAAACGCCCTCCATTCTGCTTCATCAAAATATGAATCAGGGGTTTTGAAAAAACCCTTAGCACAGCCATATGTGCAAAGTCCTGGCAAATACTTGGTATTAAAATTCACTTTGCACTCTTCTAAAAAGCAAGATAGCAAGGAAAGGGCTCCCTCTTTATCCATGACGCGGCACCCCGCTTGCCCCCCTTGCAGCGACGAAGGCTGGCCCTCTTGTCGTCAGCCTCAGGCCCCCCTGATTGGTCTGCCACCCCGTCCTAGCTTCATCTTGCTAGCGGGCGTAGCTTTCCTCCGGCGGCCCGCTCCGCCGACCTGTCCTCCTCCGTGTTTCCTGGAGTACCCCAAATCGGGGTCCCTGTTCAGGCAGCAATCTGCGGTGAGGCAGATCTGGCGGAGAAGGGCTGAACTCACTATGCAAGGACACTGCACAATCCAATGTGGATCAAAAGCGAGTGACAACTTTATTTAGTAGCCGCGTGCTTATATGTGTTACAGGTAATATATGCATACATGTAAGAAGCTAAATGGCTGAATCTCTAAATACCCCATTTGCATGGTGCACCTACTTGCTACGTGCAGCTGCAAGCAGCAAACTACTTCTTATCTTATTCAGAGTTAGCTGTATCCTGCTCTGCTTGAGATGTCTGCTGACTCGTCAAGGACAGTGCCTCCCTAGCTAGTTATATTAAATGCTGCCTTTGTTTATTCAGTATGTCTTTGTTTCTTCAATGTGGCCTTTGTTTCAGTGTGGCCTAGGACAGCCTTAATTTAGTTCCATATACTCATCTTGCTTGCCCAACTCTAACTCATGTCCATTTTCCTTTAGCCATTCTGCAACAGTTCCTGAGCAGTTGCTGCCTTCTTTCCTTCCAGAACGCAGGCTGCTGTTGGTGTGGGTGCTGGCAGCCTTCTACACAATGCTCCCTGCACCCTGGCTGAGGCCAGGAGCGATGAAAGGAGCAGCCCTGCAGGAGAGATTGTAGAGAGCACTGGTGACGCTGGGGACTGCTGTCACCAAGTGCTTTAGCAGCCCTGGCAGGAGGAACAGGGGGCCCAGGAGAACAGAAGCTCAGCATAAGCACGGGAGGCTTGGCTGCGTGAGGAGGTTTGGGAAGGGAGCCTGAGAGCTGCAGAGCAGCAGCTCCATGGAGTGGCTCTTCTTGGTGCTCAGCCCTGCACTGGGCTCCGAAGCCACGGCTGGCACAGGTCCTGCCTGCAACTCCACGTTGCTGGGTTTGAGGATCTGCAGCTACTCTCGAGTCCCTGAGGATGCAAGCTGTGGGGGTCAAGCAGGAGTTGTGTTCAGGGTCAGACCCCAGCAATCCCCTCCTGCAGCCTTGCCCACAACGTTCATCTTCCCACCACTGGGACTGCTGCTTTCCATGGGATGCTCAGCAAAGATGCAAGTGGAGAGAAGCATGCCAGACACCTTCCAGCTGAGCTTGCTGGGGCTCCTGGCCCTTGCTGGGGCTTTACCTGTCACTGCTTTGCTCTGGGATATCCAAGTCAGCAGCAGTCTTGCCCAGCTCCAGCTGAACGCAGCCTGTGCCGCCAGCAGCTTCCGTCCTTTCCTGCCATGAAAGGGCACACCTCAAGTTGTCTGTCTTTGCCTGGAGTGCAGGTAAACTACAGACCAGGGGAAATCACTGCGTGCTGCCCTCTGCTTCTGAGCCGTAGCAGCTGCAGCCGGCAGTGCAGCAGGTTACAGAGCTGGCAGTGCAGCAGGGTACAGAGCTGTCACTACAAACACACGGCCAGGCCATTAGGATCTCCTTCTCTGGAGTTCTGACCGGCCCCCACCGTTGCGATAGAAGCTGTGATAGGGACAGGCAGTCTTGCAGCCCAGCCCCGAGCACCCAGCAGGCCTTACCTCTTCTTCTTGGCCTTCGTTTTTGGCACTGTCCATCTTCTTCCTGCTTTCTGGCAGGAGGTCGTCCAGCAAGCTGAGCTCCCGCTTGGAGAAGCAGAACTCCATCGCTCTCCGGACCAAGATCAGAGCCAAATCCTGCACAAAGAAGAGGGGAGGTATGGCGAGGCCAGAGCTGACACTACAGCTCACTGCAGCCTGCAAGCATCCGCTGCTGAGCAGCACCAGCTCTTACCAGCATGGGAAAGATGATGGCAGCAGGGGTCATCTTGATGGCCCAGAGCAGGACGAGGCAGATGGACTGGATCAAGGTGAAGAGGTGCACCTTGCGCAGGGGGACGTGCCGCAGGTAGATGCAGTCCGGCTGGTGCTTTGCTGGCATACAGAGCAGCTGCAAGCGACGGAAGAACTGCCAAAGAAAAGGGCAAGAGTTGCCAGCTGAGGCCTGCAGAACGTTTCTGGCCCTGGTGAGGCCTGGAGGGTCCTTTCAGGAGGTTGCTTGGCAGGAGAAGTGCTGGCAGCCACTGTGTTCCTCCTGGCAGCAGCAGCCACGTTCCCTCCGCTCCCTCTCTAAAGCCGCTTGCCCAGCAGGGCTGCCCCAGACTGCCCTTACTCCCTGCTCTTCTGTTCTCAGCCTCTCTTGGCCCGCTGCATCCTCCAGCAAGGCTTGCCACCAGCACTGGAAATTGCCTTCCCTTTGCACTCAACTCCCCCTTTCTCTCGTCCCCAAGCCCTCACCTGCCCTAGACCCTAAACGGAGCACGCTGCTGCACCTGCCTGCTGCTCCCAGCCCTAGGCATCTCCGGTGCCCCCCCACTGCTTCCCTCACACCACACCCTTTGGCCACTTGCTTTCAGAGAGCTTTGCCGATGCCCCTGCTTTTGCCTTGCTTCTGGGCAGCTGCAGCAGCAGGGAGCAGGCCTGCTGCAGGCTGCTCAAGAGTCTGTACCTCGAGGCCTTGCAGCGATGACACACCCATGTAGAGGAAGATGCCGTAAAGCACAGGCATGGGGATGAGCTGGAAAGAAGAAGGCAATGGTCTGTGAGTTCCGTGGCGCTGGCGGCATCACTGCTCTGTGCCATGGGCACTGCCCACAGCTGCCTGAACCCCCAGCAAGCAGGGGCGGCCCTGGAAGCCCCTTGGGAGTTCAAGCACTCGGCCTTGCTCGCTTGCCTGGAGCGCACCAAAGTGGGGGCCAAAGGGCTGGAAAGCAGAGCCCGAGCTGGTTCCCAGCACAGGCCAAGCCCCCAGGTCTGGGAGCACCTCCTCCTCTGCTCCGCAGCGCCCCGGGGCTGCAGAGGGCGGGAGGGGTTTGTGTGAGTGGCAAAACGCTGCTGCTTGTGGGGTGCCCTGCACTGCCCTCTTACCTGTAATGCCCGAGTCAAGAAGACAGAGCAGCCCATCAGCACAAAGACCATCAAGCCAGTGACTCTCTGCTCTCGCACCCCCTGGAACGTGACTTGTTCTCCGGGAGCTGAGTCCTCGTACTCCACTTTCAGGCTGTTCACGTGGGTGATGGACAGGACAGTGGTAGCCACAAACCAGGGCAGGCCCATCAGGGAGCACGCCCCGAGCAGCACGGCCACCATGAAAAGGTCCAGGTGATACCCACATCCTTTCTGCAAGGCAGCAAAAGAAGGGACAGAGCATCCCACACCACAGGAGCAAGGGCAGTGTCCCAAGTCCGACTCTGACCCACCCCGAGTCATTCCTGGCAGCACAGCACAAGGCTTCCAGCCCTCAGCTGCTGCCACCACGTCAAAAGCACAGCAATCCCGCAGGCAGATTCATCTGCTGCTGCAGCAGACTGCTCGCCTGAACTCCCCTGCCCTTTGCTCCCCGTGGCACTGCTGATGCAGGAGAGCATTTGGCCACACAACCTGGCCCTGTCTCCAGCCACTGCCTTCACAGTGTATTTGCAAGAGGAGCTTCTTCCCACCTCTGTGGCCTACATTGGGTTGGCACGGGGTCATCTCCTGAAGCCTCTCACCTTCAGTTTGTGGTCCTTCCTGTTCACAATAGCCACCGTGATGTGCTGGTCCATGAACACCAAGATGGTGCAGATCAGAGCTGGGATGAGCGCAGCCAGCACTGTCCACCAAGGGTTGGGTCCTAGGGGGCTGATGAACCACCCGCGGTCGTCTCTGCTGAGCTGCAACAAAGGGCACACATCAGCATCATCTCTCGGCCCAGCCCCTTCACTGCCTTGCATTTTTCCCCTCCAGCCCTGAGTCAGAGTAGCTCCCAGCCTGGGCTGCAGCTCGCCCTCTCTCCTGGGCTTCAGCAGTGCCAGTGTCCTCTTTGCGGGCACCTCCAGAGCCTTCTCCTGCAGGCACTGAGCTTTGGGGCTGGCTCTCCATTGCCAAAAGAGACCTTGCCCTTGGCGGCAGCAGAGGAGATAGTCACAGCACCAGCATCTCCTCCGGGCTCAGCCCCTGCCTGCCCTGACACCCCCCTCTGGCATCCCGAGGCGCTGAAAGCAGTCCCAAGCCAGCAACCTCCTCACCTTTAACGTACTGGGGACGTGGAGCTTGGGCGATGGGATCCCAGCCAGGAAGTCAGTGAGCACCATGACAGCCACGGTGAGGAAAACAGCAAAGTCGCTGATCGTGGAGCGCACCTAGGGGAGAAGGAGAGCTGAGAGAGGCACTGCAAACAGGGCCACAGCATGGGATGGCAAAGCTGGGGCCAGCAACAGCACGAAGCCTGGGGGACCGAATCGCACCGCCCTGAGCACGTGCAGCCTAATCCCTTGGGTAGCTAGCGAGGCTGTGAGAGCTGGTGTCAGACAATGGAAGAGTTGAGGGAAGCAGAGGAGGGGTCTCTGAGTTCAATCTGTGGGCAAATCTATGAGCAAGGAGGGCAAGAGCTGTGGCCACTGCAGCCACACTCGCGGCCGCAATGGGATGAGGCTCTGCAGCTTCCTTTCTTCCTCAGCGGAAGAAGCTGGGGCTTGCTCTCGGGCAGCTCCTCCCCTGAAGCAGCTTTGCCCCGGAGCACAAACTACACAGGGGGAAAAGCAAAGCTAACAGTGGGAGACCCAATTTCCCCGTGCCCAAGAGACAACAAAAGCGTGCAGAAGTGGCCCTGGGGCAGGTGGGAGATGGTGTGGGCAGTGTGCACTGCTGGAAGCAGTGAAGGGCATGCGAGGCGGTGCAGAGGTCGTCTTTGGGGCTGGCGTTTCCCGGCTTCGAGCATGTGCTGGTGGGAGATGAGCGTGGAGACTGTTGCTACTTTGGTGGTGAAGAAGCGGCTGGTCCTCAGGTTCTTCAGGATGCTGGCCAGGATGAAGGTGGAGAAGAGGAGGATGCAGCACCACAAGAAGACATTAGGCGTGTAGGGGCCGTGGCGCCCACAGGCAGCTCCTTGAAACTCTCCATGCAAACGCCGACATTCCTGGAGAGGCAGAGAGGCAGGACACACAGGCAGTGAGTGTGTGGCAAGGGAGCCTGGGGCAAGGAGGGGCTTTGCAGGGTCTAGCACTAGTATGCTTGGAAGCCCATCCCCACCCACAGGGCTCTGACTCTTGCAGCACGAGCATGCCCCTGGGCCCACGGCTGCGGCAGCAGGAAGCAGTGGCTGGGGGCACTTACAGTCACTGTGAGGTTGTGCCAGGCAATGCCAGACACGTTGATCTGGTTGCTCTCCCAGAAGCGCAGGGTTTCATTGCTGGCATGGGTTGGTGCCACACACTTGCAGCTGGGAGGAGAGAAGCCAAGAGAGGGGTAAAGAGCAGGCAAAGGAGGTGCAGCCCTGAGCTCCTGCCAGGAGGCAGCAGCCTCAAGGGGGGCAAAAACTCACCTGTAGGTGGTGAGGGAGTCGAGTGTGCTGGGCGTGTGCACAGGGTAGGTCACTTGCAGCTGCAGCAGCTTCTCCAGAGCCTTGTAGATGAAGATGAGGCAGATGAGGGAGGCGTAGGTCTCCTCGGTGAAGCGGGTGATGTAGCGCACCAGGCAGCTGGCGTCGGTCACCACCAGCACCATGCAGAAGAAGGAGGTCCAGAGCCCGATGCACGCCCGCAGAGACAGATAGGAGAGCGAGTGGTCCCTGGGAAAGCAGAGCCAGATGGAGAGGTGGAAAGGGCAGCGAGGGGCTGCCAGCTCTGCCTTCCCTGGGCAAAACTGGGAGCAACTGAGGAGCGTGTCCAGGCTGTGGCTGCTAAGGGAAGTGTCCAGGAACCCCCACAGACAGCCCCGGGGCTGCAGGCTGCGGCAGGAGAGGCCAATCAGTTCTCAGCATCGAGCAGTGCTCCTGGGGTAAGCCTGGGAGGCTGATGGAGCCGAGGGCCCTGTTGTGGGAGCTGCTGCCCCCTCACATCACTCGCACACCCCAGCACCAAGCCTGGCTGGTTTTGTGCCCAGTCAGCTGCTGCCAGCAAGCTGGGGCTGAAGACTAAATTGAATTGCACGGAGGGTGGCTCATCTCACACTGAAGTCATCACAACAAAAGGCCTCTCACGGAGAATACCCATTTCACATGGAGCCTCCTTCTGCTTCCATAAGGAAGGAGTCAAGCAGAAAACTCTGGGGGCGTTTGGGCAAAAGAGACTTCCCCTTCCAGCACAGATCAGGCTAAGAGGTGCCCGCGGCTGTGCTCAGAGGAAAGCAAAGCTTCCCTCGTTCCCAAACCAGAGCAATCTGTCTCATCTTCCCTGGACATTCACACGCTCGTGGTTCATTCACTGCTGCTGCTGCTGCTGCTGCTGCTGCTTGGCTTTGACCCTGAAACCCTGAACTGACCTCCCACCACCCCCCTCCATCCTTCAGAGGCCATGCAGCATCTCGTGCTAAAGCAGCAGCCTGTGATGTCTCTGACACAGAAGGCAATGGCAATCTAACCACTGCCACTAAGAACAGCAAAGGCAAAAGATCTCCTCTTCATGGTTGTCTTCTTGGGCAGGCTCTCACAGCAGCTGGCTCTGGCAGGCAGCCTTACTTGCAGAACTGGTAGATGATCTTCTCAAAGACAAGGACGGGCCCGGTGCTGCCGAGGATGGTGAGAGGCTGGCCCGCAAAGAGGCAGTAGAGCACACCGGACAGGCAGGCACCCAGCAGGGACTCCATGGCACCCTGCCCGGGGAAGAAAGGCAGCAGTGAGGAGAGAAATCATCAGGGGAGCAAAACACCCAACAGCAAAGCAAAGTGACTGCAGCAGGGCCTGGTGCCCGAGTTTGGGCCCCTCGCCATGCCAGCCAGCCCAGAGAGGTGCTCACGATGTGGCCTTCGGTCGCCTCCTCCAGCAGTGCCCCAAAGGTGACGACCAGGGACATGCAGGCACAGTAGAGGAAGAGGAAGGACGCCAGACACTGCAGGCTGAGAGCATCGCGAAAGTCGCTCCAGTACCACAGGGCTCTGCGCTTCACGTCCCGGATGAGCCCTCCACAGAGCCTAGAGGAAAGAACAACTCCTGCCACTGCTCCTGCAGGCGGCTCCCTGCCGCAAGTCTGCTCCAGCTCATTTCGTACCCGCTGCAATGGGAGGCACACAGAAAAGCTCCTCCAACAAGGGGAGGCCTGACCTGAGAGCCCCTCCCCTCTCACCCAAGCAGTCTCTTGCCTTGAGAAGCAGCAGACCTCTACCCGCAGGCCTTGACACCTCTGCTGCCACCCCGACTCAAGGAGACCCAGGTGCGATGATGCTGTGCCTGAGCCCAGCTGCCCACGTCTGCCACCCGCCCAGCCCCGGGGACATAGGTGGGGTCGTGCAGCCCTCCAGTGAAGCAGCTAAGCCCAGACACCTGCTAGCAGGGAAAGTGCATGCTGACGTTGCAAAGGCCACCAGAACAAACCCCGCCCTGGCAAAGCTCTCACCTGCCCGTCCACTCCAGCTCAGGACCAGTGTGTCTCCCCAGCTGGCTTGGCAAAGCGCTGCCATCGACAGCTCCTGGCGTCTTCCTGTGCTCCTGTGACCGTGGAAGCAAGGTAAAGATGCCCACTTGCGACCACAGGCTTGCTTTGCTCCTGCTCTGGCTGTGTGACTGTCAGGTGGGACCCTGAGAGTCTGTCCCCCTGAGCAGCATCCCCAGCCGTGCTGCCCTCCTGCCTCCCTCCCTGCCCCGCAGCACCCACCTGCAAAGGGACCTTCTCTGGGGGCTCGATTCGGATCGAGGGATCCCACTGTCCTGCTGGCAAGACCTTCACCTGCTCCAGGAACTCCTCGATGCCAGCCACCAGGTCACCTCGCCCCTTGCCTTTATAGGCAACTGCTTGGAAAACCTGCCAGCAGGAGACAAGCTGCTGAGAGGACAGCCACCTTGGATGCCCTCACCACTGCAAGAAGCTCTTGGCTAAAGGCAGGAGAATTCTCCCCACATTTCCTGCTGGGAAGGGCAGGAAACTTCCCCCCACAGAAAACATCTCTCTGCCGTGCTCCGTGTGAGCAGCTGCTGCACGAGTGCCCATCCCCAGGGGCACACCACAGCCTTCTGCTTAAGCCAGAGGTGACCCAGAGCTCCCTTCTCTCCTGGTACCTCATCCGTCATGAGAGTAGCCATGCACCTGCCGACCTCGTGGTACTGCTGGGCTTTCCCTGCTGGTCCCAGCAGAACAAACAGGAACCTGGGCAAGAAAAGCAAAATGAGGAGGAGGAAGAAGAAGATGTCCTTGCTCAAAGAGCACCTAAGGAAGCTCCCGGCCCGGACTATGGCTCCAGCGGGCACACACGGGCAAGGGATCTGGAATTCATCAGAGTCAATCCCAAATGCTGAACCTGGGGGCCAAGTGCCTTTCCAGTGGGCTGGTGGGCACGAAAGCCACAGCAGGCAAGGGAGAAGCAAAGGCAGGGACAGGCGGGTGGGCCTGGTTCCCTTGGCAGGCCCAACTGATGCGTGGAGGTGGATGTTGTTGGGGGGGGCTCTTCTGCAGCAAACCCTCTGTGCTGCTGACTCAGACCTTGTTGGGACGGGCACTTGTGTCAGCCCCGGCAGGAGGACAGCCTGGGCCAGGCGGACAAAGGCCACGACAGGCTGCTGAAGGGAATCCAGCTCTGCCACCAGCACGCTGCACGCCTCGGCCGCGACGGGAATTCTCTTCAGCAAGCGCTGCTCCGCCTGGGCACCAGAAGCAAATCTCAGGCAACTGCCCCCACAGCAGAGCCCTCAGCGCTCTGCGGCCCAGCCTGGGGCCACGTTTGCCAGAGCACACCTGGCCCTAAAGGCAGGAGAAAGCTGCAGGTGTCTCACCTTGCTTAGAGCCATCGCCGCGCTCTCCTGCTTCGGCACACCTTCAGCTTCAGCAGCGCCCGGAGCAGGCTGAGGGCTGAGTCTTTGGGCTGGGAGGAGAAGGAAAGGCACACAGAAAGATGGACCGAGTGCAACTGCTGTGCCAGGACAAGTCTAATGGGGCCAAAGCCCTGCAGAAGCCTTCAGCCTGTCAAAGGCCTGCACACCACCTCACCTGGTGCCACAGCCTTGGGCAGCCAGAAGCTCCTCTCCTTCTTCTTCTGATGCTGATGCTGCATCAGAAGAACTTCTCGGACTCTTGCCCGTGCCTGTTCCTCAGGCCCTGTGAGCTGTCCTTGCTGCTGCAGGATGGCATCTGGGGGTGGCAAAGGGAAGGAGGGGACTCAGAGCACCAACCTCCCAGCCCCCAAGCCTGTTTCTAATTGCGACCTGCCAAGCCCCAACACCTTCTGCAGTCGCTTCTCTAACCCCACAAATGGCTTCCAGAAGGATGCCGCCCTCGAGGGCAAACCTGGTGCTCTGCAGCCGAGCCACACCTTGCACACAGCAGCACTTGTGGGAAGGGCCCTGCCACTGGGGCAGGCTTTGAGCGGGGAGTGGAGGGCACCACGGCGAGAGGACTGTGGCCGTTGCCAGAGGGACACAGAGCCCACGGTACCTGCAATCTCCTCCATGCTGCTGGCACTGATGTCCAGCAGCACCGTCCCACTGGTGATGAAGCTCTTCAGCTCCAAGAGGCTGGGCAGGGGCAGTGTGCCCACGTAGGGCTTGCTCCAGCGCTCGCCGCCGTCTTCCACGTCCTCCTCAAACTTCAACCACCTGCGGACATGCAACATCATCAGCCCCAGTCGTGGGAAAAGTACCCCCAGCTTTGCCACCCCTTTGATAGAGCTGTGGGGGAGCAAGAGAAGAAGGCTCCTGGCATCAGCAGCTGGGACAGCTTTGCATGCCAGAGGCAGAAAGAAGAGCTGGCGAGTGCTGCTGGCCCAGGGCACCTCTCCCACCACTGCCAGCAGCAGGGATTTACCTTGCTGCTTCCTTCCACACAGCACCTCCACCCTCTGCCAGGTAGATCTCAGCCAGATGGCTGAACACCTTGTGGGCAACATGCTGCTTGTCCTCCTCGCTCGCAAGGATGGCCTGCACCCGCTGAGATGGGCTCTCTGGGGGCAGAAGACAAAGCCCTGTCCTGTCAGTGTGCCCGAATAGAGCCTGTCGTGCTCACGGCTCAAGTGACCATCAGCTCAGCACCAGTTCAGCCGTGCAGCTGGGCTGGCTGCCCTACCCTGGCTCTGTCCATGCTCGCCCAGAGCCATGCAGAAGGGGCAGCAGCTGTGTCACCTCTGCGTGAGGGTGGGCAGCTTTCCTTCCCCACAGGTCTGTTTTTAATGCCAGGATCCCTCTAAGGAAGAGGAGCCTCCCTCCACTGTGCACGGAACTGCCTTAAGCACCCACCAGGGCAGAGCCTGGCAAAAGGAGGTCTGGCGAACTGCTGCCGTTTCCCTCTGGAGCACAGCAAGCCACGTGGACCTGCCTGCAGAAGCCCCCAGCTGCACACAGCCCCAGGCAGCTTAGGGCACTCCCCGGTGGCACTCACGGTGGCTGCAGCGACACCGACGGTCCCGGCTGCGGGATCGGCTTCTCCTCACCAGTCGCCTCCTCCCCACGTCCTGGGTACGGTGCTCTGCAAAAGAAGCAGCACTTGCAGTGCTCTCGATGCTGCAGAGGTGGCCAAGGCAGTGCAGCCATTGCCAGGAGGAAGCACGACCTTGGTGCCATGGGAAAAGGCGCTGGGCTGGTGGCTCCTCTGCCAGGCTCTCAGCACAGCCTCACCTTCCAGCTCATTCTCGTAGCGAACGCTGGCAGTGCTGCACCATTTTCCCTGGTCAATCACTGCCTCTTCGTCGTATCCCTGTTCAGCCAGGAGAAGAGGGTCAGAGGTGGGGCTGGGTGTGGAGAGGCCCTTAGAGCTCACTGGGTCCAACCACAAGCCAGCTACCAGGGCCACTGAACTATATCCTGACGTGCCACAGCTGCAGCTTCTCAAACAGCTCCAGGCTCGGTGACTCCAGCACCTCCCTGGGCAGCCTGTTCCAATGCCTCACTCCTCTCTCGGTCAGGAAGCTCTTCCTAATGCCCAGTCTAAACCTCCCCTGGCACAACTGAAACCCACTTCTGCTAGTCCTGCCACTAGGTATGTGAGAGAGGAGACCAACACTGGCCTCACTCCAGCCTCCTTCCAGGGAGCTGTGCAGAGGTTTGACTTGCAGGAGGTTTTCCTTCCCAAAGCCTCGGGTACGGGAGGCCAGGCTGAACCAGAGCAGAGCAAAGCATCTCCTGCTGCCCAGCCCTCTGCCCTCTGGGGAAATGCCTGTGGGATTTGGGGGGCAGAGCTCCTCAGCCTCTGGGGGATGCTTGGCCCCTTGGCAGAGGCCCAGGCACGGTACCTGCAGTAACTCCTTCAGGGATGCCATTTGGTCTCCGCCGTTCTCATCCATCCTCGCCTCGGGCGCTGGCGTTGGGGATAACTGCGCCTTGAGAGCAATCAAGGGGCCAGATTCCCCCAGCACACCAGAGCAGTCCTCTCGCAGAGGAGCTGAAGCTCAAGTGGCTCCCACTGTGCCCCGACACCGTGGCAACAGAACTGCCCCATTCTGACCTCATAACCCAGGCAGTTAGGCAGTGGCAGGGAAAGCAAAGGCACAGAAGCCTGGGGAAGCAAAAGCCCCTCTGGGTGTGAATCTGGTGAGGGACATGAGGGCCAGCAGGGCTTGTGCACGGGCACCAACACACACCAAAGGCGGGGGGGAAAGGCAGGCCTGCCTCTCCTGCTGCTCCTGGGCCCATGCTGCTGAGCCAGCCAGGCCCTGTCCTTCAGCTGCCCCCAGCGCACCAGCAGGGGCTGCCACACGTCCTCAAAGGAGCTCAGCTGGCAGATGTGTGGGTGGCCATGGCCGAGCTGCTGCTGTCCCTGGGAAGGGAACCTTTGCCCTGAGGGCTTCGCCAAAGCTACAGTCGGTCTCAGAAAGGACCTGGGCCCAGAAGAAACCTGCTGCTTGAGTGAGGGCTGAGCACAGGCAGATGTGTCCGTGAGCCAGCAGGGCACAGCCCTTCAGCACACTGCTTGCAAGCAGGCGTTGCATGGCTCTGCTCCATCTCCTCAGCACGCAGGCAGCACTCAGCCTGCAGCAGAAGTGCTCTGCAAGCCTGCAGTGGGCTTAGGCAAGGCTCTGGGCTGGGCCAGGGCACAGAAGTCCCCGCAGGGAAATGCCTGCCCCAGCCTCGTGGCTCCATGGTTCCTGCCAGGCCGAAAACAGGCTGAAAGAAGCATTCCCTGGCTGCAGTCCTGCCTGAGACAGAAGCAGCTCTGCACTAGCAGCCCAGCTCTGCAGCTGCCAGCCGCCCTCGCCAGCGCTCTCACCACAGCCTGGCTTGCAGGGACACCACCAGACCCAACCAGAAAAGCACAAGCAAGGCCCATCCTGGAGCAGCAGCTGTGCACAGGCAGCTTCCTCGACCTGGTGAGGCCAGCAGCCTTCCCTGGGAGAGGCTGTGCAAAGCCTGCACCTAACCTGACGAGGGAGCAGCACTTATCCCACACAGCTCGACTGAGTTTGCCGAGGCTGCTTCTCTTCATCCTGCAGCAGCCCCAGCAGGGCTGCAGGAAAGCAGACCTGCACCTCAGGAAGCTGCTCAGGGCATGGCTCTGTCAAGATTGTGCATCCTATGTGCCAGCTGCTTAGGCTGCTCTGTCATCTGTCGCTTTCATGCCCAAGTGCAAAGAGACAGGTCCCAACAGACTCCTTCTAACCATCGCCTCTCAGACTGCTGAGACTTAGTGCTCCTAGCTGCAGTCTGTGGGCTGCAGAGAGGATCTGCAGAGCCTTACTACGTGTTGCATCCTTAGGGGCTGGGGGAAGGTTTAATGGGGGTGTCCTGTGTCCTGGATATGCCCTGGAATTGGTCTGTCTCTGTCTTTTGAAACACAAGTCTGTATTTCTTTCCAACCCATCTGGGAGCATCTCGCTCTGTCTGCTCTTGGAAACAAACCACGGCAGCAGAAATTGGTAGCAGAGGAGGCTTGAGGTTACCCTTGTTTGAAGTGGACAAATAGAGAATGGAAGGTTAGAAGTGGTGCTCCTTAGTGACTCCTGACCACAGGCTCACAGACGTCAGGGGTTGGAAGGGACACAAAGAGCTCATCCAGTCCAAGCCCCTGCCAGAGCTGGACCATCCAGTCTAGCTCAGGGCACACAGGAACACATCCAGACAGGCCTGGAAAGGCCCCAGAGAAGGAGACTCCACAGCCTCCCTGGGCAGCCTGTGCCAGGGCTCTGGGACCCTTCCAGGCAAGAAGTTCCCCCTTGTGTTGAGCTGCAACCTCCTGTGCTGCAGCTTCCATCCATTGCTGCTTGTCCTGTGCCAGGGAGCAGTGAGCAGAGCCTGGCCCCACCCTCCTGACCCCCAGCCCTCAGAGAGTTACAGACATTGATTCAATCCCCTCTCAGTCTTCTCTTGCCCAGACTCAGCAGCCCCAGGGCCCTCAGCCTCTCCTCACCAGGCACTGCTCCAGTCCCCTCATCAGCCTCGTAGCCTCCACTGGACCCTCTCCAGCAGATCCCTGTCCCTCTTCACCTGGGGAGCCCCAAACTGAAGGCACTACTCAAGATGAGGTCTCAGCAGGGCAGAGTCGAGGGGGAGGAGAACCTCCCTGCATCTGCTGGACACCCTCTGCTGAGTGCCCCCCAGGACCCCACTGGCCCTCTTGGCCCCCAGGGCACTTTGCTGTGCCAAGGTCAAAGAATTCCCTGGAAACTTTGCATTCCAGAGTTTAGTTGGGTGACTCTCCCTGCTGTTCATATGGAAGAGCTTCTGCTTCTGCCAGCACAGAGGACAGCTCTGAAGCAAGTGCCAAAGGGCAGCCTGGAGCAGAGCACTTTGTGAAGCTGCCCCCAAGCAGAAGGCTGAGCTGCAAAGCCAAGAACCTGTGGCTGTGTGTCAGAGGTCCCTGAGCACTGCCTGGCACTGCCACTGGTGAATTGGCAGAGCAGGCCAGGAGGGGAATGGCAGCTGAAGAGAAGGTCGAGTTTGACAAGCAGCTAGGGGACAAGCCCGTGGGAGATGTGAGCAGGCTGTGCCTCTGGCGCCAGCACCTGCAGAGAGAAGAGGGAAGAGGCACTGAGCAGAGCCCCGAGAGCCAGGCTGGGCAGGGAGCCTCCAGCAGCAGCCACACACAGGGCTAGGAAGGCCACTGCCATGCAGTGCCCTGCCAAGATGGCAGCAGGGCACCCTTCTGCTGTAGGCTGGCTGGCACCTGCTGACCAAAGCCAGCAGCACCAGCGCTGCAGACACACCCCTGGGCACTGCCAGCGGGCACCAGTGCCTGCAGAGTGCCTGCCCTTGCTTCTCCTGGCCCCTAGAAAGCCAGCAGCTCTGCAGCAGGATTCGCCTTCCCTGCTGGAGCTCTGTGGCTGCAGAAGCCCAAGAAGGAAGAGCTGCAGAAGCTCTCTTCCCTCCTGACTCAGGAGAAAGGACTTCCCAGAGGGATGGCTCCTGGGGGGTGTCTCGGTTCTGATTGAAATTCCCAGAGACTCTAATCAAATTGGGATAGAACCAAGAACAATTTGTAGAGTGCCCTTCCCTCTCCTGCCTCCCTTGCCAACAGAAAGGAGTCAGAAGCAGAGAGGAGAGGTTAAGCACACCCAAAGAAATCAATCTCACTCGATTGGGAAGTTAGAAAAGAGAACAGTTTAACAATAGCTTAGCAGAGGTATCTGAGGGAGGGAAGTTTAGAAAGGATAGGGAAGGGAAAATGGCAAAGCACAAGATGTAGAAATACATCCTGAGTTTGTGGTGCTGGCTTTGTCTGCCTCGTGGGTGATGGGCACATGGTATGGTGGTATGCAGTGGAGTGATGCGGAGAGATGGAGAGAGAGATGCAGAGAGCGGAGCAGAGAGCGAGGCAGAGAGAGAGAGAAGAGGAAGCCCCCCTGCTTTTATGGGACAGGAAGGGGGAGTGAGCTAACCATCACCTGGTGCTGTTCAGACCCACCCCTGGGGAGGGGTCAAGACCCCCAGGGTCAGGTTCAGGGTTACTCCCCCTGCAGTGTTAACCCTATACAGGGGGCAGCAGCCACACTGCTGGGGGCTGGGAAGGGGCACTGGGGGCTGGGAGTGAGCTCCTTTGGAAAGGCTCTGGCTGCTGTCCCTGTGCTGGGCAAAAAGATTTGCGTTGCAGGCCTTGCAATGGTTCAGCAGCTGGGGCAGAGCCATCACCCGAGACAAGTGTGTTGGACCAGGAAAGGCAGAGCAGGAGCTCTGCTGAGGTGCCCACAGCCAGCAGCAGAGGATGTCTGGGCTGGACTTGATGATCTGTGAGGTCTCTTCCAACCCTGATGATACTGTGATACTGTGTGATACTGTGACCTGGATGCCCATCGAGGCCAGCCCTCAGCCCTGCTCTCCAGCCCCTGGGCAGCCTTGCTGCCCTGCCGGCTGCAGACAACACCCCGAGGGGCCAGGGGGCTCCTCAGCACACACAGCAGAGCACTGCTGCTGCTCTGTACCCCAAAACAAGAAGCAGGGAGTTGAGCTCCTTCGGGGTGCAAAGGCACTGAATCAGAAAGGAGAGCTGACCTCCAGGGAATGGGCATCTGCTCAGTGCTGACCAACCCCTCCAGGGCAGGGCTGGGGCAAGAAGATGAGGCCAGACTCTGCCGAGTAGTGCCTGGGGACAGGACAAGGGGCAAGGGGCACAAAGTGGAACCCAGAAGGTTCCACCTGAGCAGGAGGTGTGAGGCTGCTGGAGGCCTGGAGCAGGCTGCCCAGGGAGGCTGCGGAGTCTCCTTCTCTGCAGAGATCCCAAACCCACCCTGGCCACTGGCATCCTGGGCAAGCTGCTGGGGGTGCCCCTGCTTAGGCAGGGGGGTTAGGCAGGACAATGCCCAGAGCTCCCTTCCAAACCCCTCCATGCTGGGATGCTGGGATGCTAATGACTCTACCTAAGGGGTCTGCTCTCAGGAGGAAACTTCTCTCCAGGTGCTGCTCTCTCAGCCCGGCAGGGAGCATGGGAACAGGCCCAGACAGTGCCCCCCCCTTCCTGCTCCCCTGCACAGGCTCCTTCCCTCTCAGGGGCTGAATCCAAAGCAGGGCTGGCCTTGTGCCCAGGGGGCTGCCATCCAGCCCAGGAGTGCAAAGTTTGCGGTGAGCACTGGGCAGAGCTGCAGCACAGAGGGCAGGTGGTGGGGACTGCATGGACAGCCCTGCAAAGAGCCTGCAGCCCGCAAAGAGAGGGGAGAAAGAGCAGGGAGCCCGAGGAAAGCAGACAATGGCTCTGCTTGGAAGAGCCCTTTAGGCTCATCAAGTGCAAGCCTGGAGCCAGCACTGCCAGCTCACCACTGGCCCATGGCCTCAGCACCATGTGTCCATGGCTTGAAAGCCCTCCAGGGACAGGGACTCCACTGCTGTCCTGGGCAGCCTGGGCCAGGCCTTGACAGCCCTCAAGGGGAAGAATTTGTTCCTCGTCTCTAACCTAAACCTCCCCTGCCACAGCCTCCCCTGGACCACGGGACAGAAGAACCACTGAGGTTGGAGCAGACCTTTGGGACCACAAAATGAGGCTTTTAGCCTCCCCTGAGAGAGGTTTGGAGCATCAAAAGGAGGGTTTGGACACTAAAGATGCAGCCTGGGCACTGGAAATGACTGCCAGACCCTAAAACCAGACCCTCAATGGTTCTCTGCTTCTCCTCTGCTTCTCCTGCCCCAGGGCCCCCAGGCAGCCCCGTGTCACAATGGGGCAGTTGCTGGGACACGCCAGCGCTTGTGACCTCACCTGGCCAGGTCTATATGGGCTGCTGAGCAGCCAGTGAGAGGCAGTTGGAGTGAGCTGGCCTTCGGCCTCACTCGGCTCCTTCCTTTGCTGCTCGCAGCAAGTGGCTCCTTCTGCCCACCGCTGATCCTGTACTGCCTGCAAGCGCAGGAGAAGTCTTCGGCTCCCATCCCGTCGCTGCCGAAGGTAAGTAGGATTGGGCACTGGGCACACAGGGTGGAGGAGGCAGAGAAGGGGACCAAAGACCCCAGGCAGTGGCAGTGGCAGCCTTTGGCTTTGTCTGCGGGGGCAGGTCCGAGCTGGCTGTGCTGGGTGCCCCTGTGCAGAACCAGCTCTGACAAGACCTGAGCTGCAGCAGCATGGCCTCATCTCTTTTCACATCTCATTTCCCTGCAGTGGCTGTCGAGGGAATGGCTCTGCCAGAGGGGATCCTCTCATGCCCGGAGATCTGCCTGGAGTGGCAGCAAAGTCAGGGTGCTGGAGCTGGCCTCTACAACCTGGGCCAGACCTGCTTCATCAACTCCATCCTGCAGTGCCTGACCTACACCCCACCTCTGGCCAACTACTTCCTCTCTGGGGTCCACAGCCTCTCATGTGAGTACTTCAGGAACACCTCCTTGGAGCGGGGGGGCACTTCCCAAGGATGCCCAGCAGAGGGAACTGGACCGGGGAGCCACCCACCCTTCTCTGCCAGCCCCTCCAGGGGCTGCTCTTGGAGCCCAGGCACCGCTTCTCACCTCTGGGTGTCTTCACCTTCAGAGGGGCCCCGTGTCCTGGCCCCAGCTCTCTCTCGGGGCCTGTCCCTGCAGCTTAAGCCTCTGTGTGTATGGCTTCCAAACCCTGAGCCGCTTCAGCACCCCTCTGAAGCAAGGCTTCTGAGCACTAGCATGTCCTGGCCCTGTAGGCACAGAGGGCAGCAGAGGAGTGGAGGGCGTTGTTAGAGGGTCAAGATCTCCATTACTTTCCCATCTCTGTGGCATTTCTGCTCACCTGAGGCCTTTGCTTGCCTCCCCTTCAGGCCAGCAGCAAGACTTCTGCATGATGTGCACAATGGAGGAGCACGTCTGTGCCGTCCTGCTGTCTGCAGGCAGTGTCGTGCAGCCTGTGTGTGTCATCGACAGCCTCCAGTGTAAGTCATCTCAGGAGCTTCTCCCTCTCTTCTTCCTTCCTGCAGCACAGCACCACTAACCTCTTCTTTCTTAGGGACTGGAGACCATTTCCAGTATGACAGGCAGGAGGATGCACACGAGTTCTTCTGCCTCATGCTGCTGGCCATGCAGAGAGCGTGTCCGGCTGGGAGCAGCAGGTGAGCACAAGCAAACGACCTTCTCAGTGGTGCCGAGCCCTTGGCACCCCTCGATGTCCTCCCCTCGAGGGAAAAACCTGTGCCCAGGGCTTCCAGACAAAGCCAGGCTCAGGGAGGAGAGAACTCTCTACCTTACCCCATTCCTTTCCAGCTTGGGGCTCTGCTCGCAGTCCAGCACTGTCATCCAGCAAATATTTGAGGGCCTTCTGAGATCCAGGCGTAAGTGTGCAGAGTTGTTGTGCTCCCTGGAGCTGCCGGTGCCCTGCTGCCTGCTGTGCCAAGCCCCTCAGCGTGTGGCTGACGCAGCCGCAGGCAGAGCGCACAGCGGCACCGTCGGTCGCCTCCCCCCGGCTGAGCTTCTCCCTTTGCCTTCCAGTCACCTGCCTGAGCTGCGAGGCTGTTTCCGATTCCTACGAGGCCTTCCTGGATCTTCCTTTGGATATCAGGGTACGAGGGTTTGGCACTGCACTGCCAGAGCTCCAAGGCCCTGCAGCTCTCCAGGAGCCACGTGCTGGGCTCCACCGCCCACCTGCTGAGAAGAGAGCTTGGTGCTGGGCGGGCAGGGGAGGGATGGAGTCCTTCCGGGCAGGCCACGGCAGCGCTGCGCCACGGAGTGCTGGCGTTAAGCTGGACAAGCAGGCGCTGTCCTCTCTGCCCCCACAGCCTGCTCCCTTCTTCTTCCTTTGGCCCCTGCCTCCACCCCCACCTGACTGCCAGGCTCTGATGGGTTCTGGGCCTTGAGGGAAAGGGCCAGCATCAGGCCCACCTTCTGCCTCCTCCTGCCTCCTCAGTCGCAGCTACCAGGGGGCGTTTGGGCCGGGGCACTTCCCTGAGCTCAGAGCTTCAGAGCTCTGCTTTCTCTCTCCTCCAGGAAGCCTCATCTGTCAGCGCAGCTCTGCAGGACTTTGTGCAGCCCGAGCAGCTGGACGGAGCCAACTGCGTTAGATGCAGGAGGTAAGGTGGTCACCGACGGCACTGCCCATGCCAGCTGCTGCAGCAAGGTGCTGCCTTTCCTCCAGCAGAAGTCACCTTCTGCCCTGCCTTACAAATGCCCCTCCAGAAGGCTCAGCTCTTTGTAAGGTGACCTCCTGGGGGCAAGAGAGGCTGCATTTCAGCACGGGCTCTCTGCTTGCTTTCCAGGTGTGACACCATGGCTGCAGCCTCCAAGGGCTTCAGCATCCAAGAGGCGCCCAGGGTCCTGACACTGTCTCTGAAGAGGTTTGGCCTGACCGGCACAAAGCTCTCCAAGGTGCGTGGGCAGCTGGAGGGCAGCTTCCTCCTCCTGCAGCAGGAGGCTTCCCAGAGCCCTGCCCCTTCACAAGCTCCATCAGTTGGGTTTTGCCCAGGGCCCTTCTGGGCAGCGCAGGGCAGAGTTCCTGTGGGCAGAGCACCGTCGCTGTGCTGTGGCAGAGCTGCTCTGGCCACAACAGTTCCCTGCCCCCTAAACCACCAGGCCTTGCTTCAGGGCAGCCAAGGGTGGTGGCCCAGAGCCACATTCACAGCCTCTGCGCCCTGCTCTTGGAAGGCTCCTGCACGTGGTACCCCAGGATGGCTTCTGAGCCCTCTTGGTCTCTCCATAGGCTGTGCACTTCCCCCTGACCCTGGATCTTCGCCCGTACATGTGCCAAGCAGGGGGAGAACCATGCCTGTACTCCCTGTACGCTGTGCTGGTGCACAGAGGTGGCAGCTGTAACAGTGGGCACTACTTCTGCTACATCAAGGTAAGGAGAAACTGCCTGGCTGAGATGTGTGCTGGGGAGGAGAACCTTCCCCAGCAGCACGGCTGGCAGCTGAGGGCTCGAGGAGGAGGGCTGCTCAGGGCCAGGGCTGGCTTTGCTCTGCTGCACTGCAGGCTCTGAGCTTCTCTGGCACTGCCCTGGTGCCAAGCAGGCAGCTCCTCTCCAGCTCGGCTCTCCTCTGTTGCAGGCCAGCAACGGGCAGTGGTACCGGATGGACGACACCTCCGTGACGCCCTGCGCCGTCGGCACCGTGCTGCGGCAGCAAGCCTACCTGCTGTTCTACGTCAGGTAATGGCAGCATCTCCCTCTGCTCGCAGCAAGCCTCCTGCTCCTGCCTCTGCCGCTTTGCTTCTCACCCTCCTGAGTGGGTCTCTCTCTGCCACAGGAGGCAGTTTGCTACCTGTGGCCTTCGGTGCTGTCAAATCCAAACCAGCCCTCCGCAGCCCTTCTCTTCCCTTGCTGGGCTTCAGGCTGCTGCCCTGCTCTCACCTGCTGCGTCTCTGCTCTCTCCCCTGGTGACAGGAGAGAAGGGCACTCAGAGGGCATCTGTAGGAAGACCCCAATGGATTTTCCCATCTCTACTCTTGGTTCTCTCTTCTCTTTGCCCTAGAAACTCACCCAAGAAACCCAGCCCCAGAGGGGCCTGCAAGAACAGCCCTAACCGCAGATCACTCTTTTGTTCTCCAGGTGCTCTGCTCCAGACACTGCAGACGGTGCTTCTTCGCCTCCAGCACCACCACAGGCCTGTCCCCTCCTCAGTGCCTCTGAGGCTGGCAGTGGGCAGCCTCCTTCTCCCCACTGCCAGACCAACAGAGGTGCCAGGAAGAGGCCCTGCAGCAGATCGCAGGAGCAGGGCAATGATCCCTGTGGCGGCGCTTCCACGGACACCTCAGACTGCAGCCCACCAGCAGGGCAGAGGAGGAAAACACAGCATGGCCCTGATCAACCCAGCCAGATGGACACTCAGCACTCTGCCCCTTCAGCAGGGAGGAAGAGGAGGAGATGGTTCTCAGTGCTCCAGGAAATGTGGAGCAAGAAACCCAAGTGGTGCTGCATTTCCTGACCTTGGTGAGGGTGCAGCACAGCATCTGAGCTCTGCAGTGCCAAAGCAGAGCAGCAAGAACCCAGGGAGCTCCAAAACTAAGCCCATTGGGGACCAAGCTGCAGAAGGGGCTCCAGCAGCCCACCCTGTCCCTCCTCCCTGTGCTGGCCTGCAGGAGCTCCGAAAGACCCTCCAGAGGCTTGCACCACTCTGCCAGCTGCAGGCACGTGAGGGCTGCCTCCATCCTGCCTCCAGCTGGTTGTGCTTTCTGCCTTCCTAGGTGCAGCCCCAGGGCAGGGGCTGTGGAGCGCAGGCAGCAGGACAGGGAGGGAGCAGCTGCAGGCCGAGCTGAAGGGGCATCAGGATGCAGTGCTCGCCCTCCAGCAGCAGCTCCTGGGCTTCCCAGGCGTGCTCGGGCTGCTGAGGCAGCAGGAAGGAGTCTCCAGTGTGCAGGAGGCCCTGGGGACCAGGCTGTTGCCCAGCAGTGTGGCGGGTGCCATGGAGACAGGCTGTATGGAGACGATGGTGTGGTGGTGCTGATCCAGGAAAGTGTCCTGCCAGGACATGCCCTGGCAAAGCAGAGATCTGGAGATGCTGCTTCCCTGTGAGCTCCTTTCTGCTTCCTTGGAATGGTCTCCCAGGCCCCTGGCAAAGGCCTGTGTGCTGCAGGCAAGGAATTGCCAGCAGGGAACCAGCTGTGACTGGGAAGGACACTTTGATGGGAGCCCGGCTGGGACCCCGGGGGCTTGGGGCGCGTGTCCGTGCTCAGGCTGACTCTGGAGCATGGTGGCTTGGGAAGCACTGTAGGCACCTCAGAGCTTGGGAGCTCACTCTGGTTTCCCAAATCTGTTGGTGTGCTGCAGCTGCTGGAGGCCAAACACTGTTGCCAATGGCAGGTTCCTCCTTTTCCTACCTCAGCCCTGAAGGTCGTTGCACATCTGACAGCTTCAACTCCCAAGTGTCTCAAAGAGCATCTGAGCAATGCTTCAAGAGCTCTTGAAGGAGAAGGAGGAGTGTTGGAGAAATTCTTGTTAGCAGAGCACACAAGAATTGATAAACAGTGAGCAACCCGTGCTGGGAATGTCCTTGAATCCATCTTGGGAGTTTAGATAGCAGGCACAGGGTAGCTTCCCCCACATGCAGCTGCAGGGGGCGGAGTGCAGCTGCAGGTGGGCAGACTTTAGCCAGCCCCAGAGGCTGACCCTCAGATTGTTATGGTATGCTGACCTATTGATGCCTTACAAGTAACTCTGGACCCTCTGACTGTAACCAATCTTGGTGGAGCAGGCCTCTTGCTAGAAGGGCATATAAGTCACTGTATCACGGAAATAAAGTGGATTTGACCATCTAACCACATTGGTGAACAAAGAGTCATCTTCCCATAGCGCTCCACCAAACGTGTTTTCCGACAGAGAAGAAGGAAGAAACCACCCAGGACTCATCTAAGCAGCTGAGAAGAGCTGAAAGGAGCAATGCCAGGCTGCAGAAGAGGCTGGAGGAGCTGGAGAAAGCTCACTTGCAGGAGACCTCTTCACACCACCCCGAAAGAGAACCACAGGAGGTGCAGAGGCAGGCGACTGCCACTGTCTGTGCTGGAACCCAAACACCACTGCTGATGTGGGCTTCCTGCTCAGGCAAAGAGCAACAGGTAAGGGAGGGCTTTCGAGGTAAGGACTTGGCTGGAGGATGACACTCAGAGAGCTGTGGTCAAGAGCTTGATGTCTGTGTGGGCAGCACTGCTGAGTGGTGTCCCTGAGAGCCTAGAGAGGTGTGCCCAAGAGAGCCCCATGCAGGTCAACAAGCCCAAGCTTTAGGCCCTGCACCTGTCTTGGAGCGGGCCCAAAGCTGGCCAAGGGCTGAGGGAGGAAGAGATTGAGAGCAGAGAAGGCTGTGGGAGGCAGGGCCATGGAAACTGTCCAGGAGGTGGCCAGGTGCTCTTGCAGCCCAGAACAAGGCCAGGGGCACCGTGGGCTGCATGAGAAGCAGTGAGGGCAGAGCAGGGGGAGAGAGGGGATTGTGCCAGTGGGAGAAGGACAGGGACCTGGCTGCTCCAGCAGGTGCAGAGGAGGAGCTCAGAGCTCATCAGGGGGCTGCAGCAGCTGCCCTGGGGGACAGGCTGAGAGAGTGCTTCATGTGCTGGGCTTCAGAGGGCTCCAGTGGGCTCCAGTAACAGCTGGCATGGATCTTCCCCCAGCCAACAGAGAGACAGCTGCAGGCAGAGCTCGACGATGCTTTGGGCAAGCTGCTGCTAGCAGAAGTGGCAGCGAAGCTTCATCAAAGAGAGCAGGAGGAGCTGCAGGAAGATCACTGCCGCCTGCAAGCTGCACATGAGGAGCTGCAGCAGCTGGTGGCTGAGCTGCAGCAGCGCTTGTCGAGGGGTGGGCAGAGTCACTGCAGAGCAGCACTTTGTTTGGAGGAGAGTGAGCAGCAGTGGCTGGACACGGTGAGAGAGGAGAACCTCCAGCACGAGCACACACAAGGCCTAGTGCTTGAACTCCCAGGGGGCTTCCAGGGCTGCCCCTGCTTGCTGGGGGTTCAGGCAGCTGTGGGCAGTGCCCATGGCACAGAGCGGTGACGCCGCCAGCGCCACGGAACTCACAGACCATTGCCTTCTTTCCAGCTCATCCCCATGCCTGTGCTTTACGGCATCTTCCTCTACATGGGTGTGTCATCGCTGCAAGGCCTCGAGGTACAGACTCTTGAGCAGCCTGCAGCAGGCCTGCTCCCTGCTGCTGCAGCTGCCCAGAAGCAAGGCAAAAGCAGGGGCGTCGGCAAAGCTCTCTGAAAGCAAGCGGCCAAAGGGTGTGGTGTGAGGGAAGCAGTGGGGGGGCACAGGATATGCCTAGGCCTGGAAGCAGCAGGCAGGTGCAGCAGCG
Source organism: Pogoniulus pusillus (assembly GCF_015220805.1). Lineage (NCBI taxonomy): Eukaryota > Metazoa > Chordata > Aves > Piciformes > Lybiidae > Pogoniulus > Pogoniulus pusillus. The sequence goes on from NW_026974736.1 coordinate 135,478, forward strand.
TGCTCCGTTTAGGGTCTAGGGCAGGTGAGGGCTTGGGGACGAGAGAAAGGGGGAGTTGAGTGCAAAGGGAAGGCAATTTCCAGTGCTGGTGGCAAGCCTTGCTGGAGGATGCAGCGGGCCAAGAGAGGCTGAGAACAGAAGAGCAGGGAGTAAGGGCAGTCTGGGGCAGCCCTGCTGGGCAAGCGGCTTTAGAGAGGGAGCGGAGGGAACGTGGCTGCTGCTGCCAGGAGGAACACAGTGGCTGCCAGCACTTCTCCTGCCAAGCAACCTCCTGAAAGGACCCTCCAGGCCTCACCAGGGCCAGAAACGTTCTGCAGGCCTCAGCTGGCAACTCTTGCCCTTTTCTTTGGCAGTTCTTCCGTCGCTTGCAGCTGCTCTGTATGCCAGCAAAGCACCAGCCGGACTGCATCTACCTGCGGCACGTCCCCCTGCGCAAGGTGCACCTCTTCACCTTGATCCAGTCCATCTGCCTCGTCCTGCTCTGGGCCATCAAGATGACCCCTGCTGCCATCATCTTTCCCATGCTGGTAAGAGCTGGTGCTGCTCAGCAGCGGATGCTTGCAGGCTGCAGTGAGCTGTAGTGTCAGCTCTGGCCTCGCCATACCTCCCCTCTTCTTTGTGCAGGATTTGGCTCTGATCTTGGTCCGGAGAGCGATGGAGTTCTGCTTCTCCAAGCGGGAGCTCAGCTTGCTGGACGACCTCCTGCCAGAAAGCAGGAAGAAGATGGACAGTGCCAAAAACGAAGGCCAAGAAGAAGAGGTAAGGCCTGCTGGGTGCTCGGGGCTGGGCTGCAAGACTGCCTGTCCCTATCACAGCTTCTATCGCAGCGGTGGGGGCCGGTCAGAACTCCAGAGAAGGAGATCCTAATGGCCTGGATCCCACCTGGGCCCTGCTTTGCCTCAAAACAGCAGTGACCCTAGCACCTGGATGATTCTCTACATCAGTCATTTCCCATCAGCATTGTTATTATCCTTCCCCCATGACAGTGCAGCTAAGCCTGCTCGTGTGTTTGCAGTGACAGCTCTGTACCCTGCTGCCCTGCCAGCTCTGTACCCTGCTGCACTGCCGGCTGCAGCTGCTACGGCTCAGAAGCAGAGGGCAGCACGCAGTGATTTCCCCTGGTCTGTAGTTTACCTGCACTCCAGGCAAAGACAGACAATTTGAGTTGTGCCCTTTCATGGCAGGAAAGGACGGAAGCTGCTGGCGGCACAGGCTGCGTTCAGCTGGAGCTGGGCAAGACTGCTGCTGACTTGGATATCCCAGAGCAAAGCAGTGACAGGTAAAGCCCCAGCAAGGGCCAGGAGCCCCAGCAAGCTCAGCTGGAAGGTGTCTGGCATGCTTCTCTCCACTTGCATCTTTGCTGAGCATCCCATGGAAAGCAGCAGTCCCAGTGGTGGGAAGATGAACGTTGTGGGCAAGGCTGCAGGAGGGGATTGCTGGGGTCTGACCCTGAACACAACTCCTGCTTGACCCCCACAGCTTGCATCCTCAGGGACTCGAGAGTAGCTGCAGATCCTCAAACCCAGCAACGTGGAGTTGCAGGCAGGACCTGTGCCAGCCGTGGCTTCGGAGCCCAGTGCAGGGCTGAGCACCAAGAAGAGCCACTCCATGGAGCTGCTGCTCTGCAGCTCTCAGGCTCCCTTCCCAAACCTCCTCACGCAGCCAAGCCTCCCGTGCTTATGCTGAGCTTCTGTTCTCCTGGGCCCCCTGTTCCTCCTGCCAGGGCTGCTAAAGCACTTGGTGACAGCAGTCCCCAGCATCACCAGTGCTCTCTACAATCTCTCCTGCAGGGCTGCTCCTTTCATCGCTCCTGGCCTCAGCCAGGGTGCAGGGAGCATTGTGTAGAAGGCTGCCAGCTCCCACACCAACAGCAGCCTGCGTTCTGGAAGGAAAGAAGGCAGCACCTGCTCAGGAACATCTGAAGCAGCTGGCAGGCTGTGAGGGCCTAAATCGTCTCTCCCTTCTTCATGTCAATGCACAAAGATAAAGATTGCCTTAGTTGCCTCCCCCGGAGAGGAGAGGCTTATGGAATGTGCCATGGACTTGCCACAGAGCTGGCCTGAGTAGCCCCCGGGTGGGTATTCGGTGCCCGAACAGCTAAGAAGCACTGCGGGAGCACTCCCGAAGAAGAACATCCCAGGGCCACACACAGACACTGAGAAGGACTCTGCAGACTCTGTCTCTCTCCTTGCCCCCATCCCCGGCCCATGGTTATAGAATCCCTGCCCTTTGCCTTCCCTGCTCTCCTCTGCCTTGTTCCCTCTCCCTCTCTCTCCCCTCCGCTCTCTCTCCCTCTGGTTTCCTCAACTCTGTCCTTTAATAAACACTTTTGTGGAGCTATCTGCTCTGGCTTGCACCTTAGTTTCACCCCAGGGACATCTCTAAGACAGCTCTTGCTCCTCTGGACAGAGATATTGTTCTCCTCTGCTCTCTGCACCTGGACACAGGCTCCAAGGCTTTGGAGGAGAGCAGTGCCAACGTGACTGGGGGATGTGCCACGGCAGACGTGGGCAGAAGCAGCTTGTGGCACCTGGAGCACTCCCAGTAAAGCCATGCAGATGCTGCCAGTGATCCTGGGTGCATTTCTGGCCCTGAGCAGCTCTAGAGCAGCAAAGGGAGCTGCACTTTGCAGTCCGTGGAGCTTGCTGGTGCTGAGCCTCAGCGTGTCCATGCTGCTGTGGTTCTGCAGTGGCTGCAGGGCTGCTGCCCCTGTAGCATCCGGAGCTGCCCTGCCACTGCCTCCCTCCTGTGTCCGGCAGGTCCCCAGCGCTGAGCTCGGCGGGCCCGGCCCCGGCTTCCTGCGCTGCCGTCCCCGCCCCTGGTCGCAGCAAGCTGCTCGCCCCCGGGGAGGAGCGAGGGGCGCCTGGGGGCAGCGCTGCCAGTGCTGCCGTGCCCGGGGGTGTGCTGCCGCCGCAGCGCTGCCTGCCGGCCGGACCCAGCCCTTCTGGGCAGGGCTTGTCTGCGGGCTGGGCTCGCTGCAGAGCAGGCAGAGGCTGCCCTGGCAGCTGGGGGGGTGCCCCAGCTCCTCTTTCTTCGCGGCTCCATCTTCCAAGGGGACGTGAACGGAGAGCTGGGGAAGGTGCTGGGAGAGGTGAGAAGGGCCGAGCGTGGGTTGGAGGCACAGGGAGCAAAGGACAAGGGCTGGGCGAGGAGCAGGAGCAGAGGGCTGCACAGGCAGCAGGGCGAGGAGCAGGAGCAGAGGGCTGCACAGGCAGCAGGGCGAGGAGCAGGAGCAGAGGGCTGCACAGGCAGCAGGGCGAGGAGCAGGAGCAGAGGGCTGCACAGGCAGCAGGGCGAGGAGCAGGAGCAGAGGGCTGCACAGGCAGCAGGGCAGAGGGGCTGTGCTGTGCCCGTTGCCAGGCACCGGCAGGTGCAGCTGCCCAGGGCAGTTCCTTACCGGCTGGGCAGTGGGGGCTGGGCACAGCCACTTAGGGGGCTGCGTCTTCACTAGGGACCCTTGGGGAACTTGCACCTCACTCTCAGGATGAATGGAACACCCCCGAGTGTCGGGTTTGTGCCCCAGCGTGCAGGTAGCGAGGCAGGGGCTATGGCGTAGCTCTTGTCAGGAACTTCCAGAAGCTTCCTCCACTCCAAGCTGGACCTGCCTCTGGCCGAGGCCAAGCCAATCAGCACCTCTGAGAGGACATCAGAAGCGGAGCCCTCCGTGGCTGAGGGGACTGCAGCCCACGGAAGGGAGGCTCAGAGGTGAGCTCTGTGTGTTCAGCAAGCAGCAGTCTTCCGATTCCTGTCGGCTGCGAGTAGATGGTGAAGAGTCACCCTAGAGAAGCAACACTGCAAGTCTTAAAGCTGACAAGGGGGTACTTTTCATCTCCCTCAGCGCCCTCTCTCCACCTCAGCATGTTAAAGATTGCCTTTGTTGCCTCCCTGGAGTCAGCCCAGGTGCCTGGCTGAATGCTCAGGGATGTAACTCAACAGACACAGCAACTTTGTTGCCTCCCGTGGCCTCAGCCTGCCTTCAGTGCCCAGGGTGTGTATGAAGAGGTCTCACATCAGCTCCCCCGGAGAGAAAAGGCTTATGGAAGATGCCATAGAGCTGCCATAGAGCTGGCCTGAGTAGCCCCCGGCTGGGTATTTGGAGCATGAACAGCTACGAACAACTGCAGGAGCACTCCCTGTGCTAGTCTGAAGACAGCTAGAATATTTTGGTGAGAAGAATTAGATTACAGGCTGTGAAAGGGAAACAATGGTGATGTCTACTTCACTCATAGGCTTGCTGAGAGGTAGAAGAGCAAGAATCCAACTATAGATAAGGTAGTCACTCTCTGTCCGGGCTCTGGGCTGCATTCTTCTCTCTCTGACCTAACCTGATTAATCCACCTGCTTCCTAACCCCCTGGCTGGCCCTCCAGTTTTCCTCAGGCACAAGGCAACGTTTGGGGTAAGGTAGAGAGGGGTGGGAGAAGGTGGAAGGGCAGTTGGGAGCCCCTCCTGGGGACTCAGGTTTCTGGAGGGCTGTTGTGTGTATCAGTTTTACCTTGTCTATCTCTGTCTATAGCTGTCTATACTGTAAGTATCTGCTTGTATATTCTGCTGAGCTGCAAATAGAAGCTTCATTCAATTTCCAGAGCTGGCTGAGTCTACTCTGGGTGATTTCTAAAGTGTGTGGGGGGAACACCCAAACCATCACATCCTTTATTTTTTGGCACTCCAACATGGGGCAAATTAATTTTGAGTGATTGTTAATTAACTCTGGGAATCAGAATGAAGCTAATGAAGCTATTTCACTTAGTGGGGGCTATTGTGTGGCCTATTATCTGCTTTCCTATCTATAACTGGATTAAAACTCAAATTGGTTACCTTTTGCTTAATATAATCTTGACGAAGATCAAATCAAAGATTACAGCTCAGAGCTTGGGAGCTCACTCTGGTTCCCCAAATCTGTTGGTGTGCTGCAGCTGCTGGAGGCCAAACACCATTGCCAATGGCAGGTTCCTCCTTTTCCTACCTCAGCACCGAAGGTCGTTGCACATCTGACAGCTTCAACTGCCAAGTGTCTCAAAGAGCATCTGAGCAAATGCTTCAAGAGCTCTTGAAGGAGAAGGAGAAGGAGGAGAAGGAAGAAACCACCCAGGACTCATCTAAGCAGCTGAGAAGAGCTGAAAGGGGCAATGCCAGGCTGCAGAAGAGGCTGGAGGAGCTGGAGAAAGCTCACTTGCAGGAGACCTCTTCACACCACCCCGAAAGAGAACCACAGGAGGTGCAGAGGCAGGCGACTGCCACTGTCTGTGCTGGAACCCAAACACCACTGCTGATGTGGGCTTCCTGCTCAGGCAAAGAGCAACAGGTAAGGGAGGGCTTTCGAGGTAAGGACTTGGCTGGAGGATGACACTCAGAGAGCTGTGGTCAAGAGCTTGATGTCTGTGTGGGCAGCACTGCTGAGTGGTGTCCCTGAGAGCCTAGAGAGGTGTGCCCAAGAGAACCTCATGCAGGTCAACAAGCCCAAGCTTTAGGCCCTGCACCTGTCTTGGAGTGGGCCCAAAGCTGGCCAAGGGCTGAGGGAGGAAGAGATTGAGAGCAGAGAAGGCTATGGGAGGCAGGGCCAGGGAAACTGTCCAGGAGGTGGCCAGGTGCTCTTGCAGCCCAGAACAAGGCCAGGGGCACCGTGGGCTGCATGAGAAGCAGTGAGGGCAGAGCAGGGGGAGAGAGGGGATTGTGCCAGTGGGAGAAGGACAGGGACCTGGCTGCTCCAGCAGGTGCAGAGGAGGAGCTCAGAGCTCATCAGGGGGCTGCAGCAGCTGCCCTGGGGGACAGGCTGAGAGAGTGCTTCATGTGCTGGGCTTCAGAGGGCTCCAGTAACAGCTGGCATGGATCTTCCCCCAGACAACAGAGAGTCAGCTGCAGGCAGAGCTCGACGATGCTTTGGGCAAGCTGCTGCTAGCAGAAGTGGCAGCGAAACTTCATCAAAGAGAGAAGGAGGAGCTGCAGGAAGATCACTGCCGCCTGCAAGCTGCACATGAGGAGCTGCAGCAGCTGGTGGCTGAGCTGCAGCAGCGCTTGCCGAGGTGTGGGCAGAGTCACTGCAGAGCAGCACTTTGTTTGGAGGAGAGTGAGCAGCAGTGGCTGGACATGGTGAGAGAGGAGAACCTCCAGCACGAGCACACGCAGGTCAGTTCCACTGCATCTGCTCCTCTGCGCCTTGGCTTCCGACGCGGCTGCGGTCGTGGCTCGCAGGGGCTGTGCCTTGGCTCTGGCTCTCATGCTCAGTGCTGAGGCTTTGACTCTCCTGCTTTAGGCCAAGAGAGCTTTTGCTGTCAGAAGAGAGCTGAAGACCACAAAGCCTTCATGGAAGTACATTGGGCAGCAGCTTGAAGCTCTGGACAGAGCAAACAGGCTGCTGAGGGACAGCTCCTGGGAGCTGGCCTGGCTGAGGGCAGAAAAGAGAAGAGGTGAGGCTTGGCACCTGGAAATGGGCAGAATGCATCCACCTGCACAGTAAGTGCCAGCACTCTGGGTTTGTCCCCACACAGCCACTGTGGCCCTTTCCAGTGCAGCTTTTCTGTCCCCCTGCCCTTCCTTGGCTCTGCTCAGCAGGCTGGGGGCACCTTGCAGGCAGCAGAGCGTGCACAAGAGTGAGCCTTGGGCTGTGCCTTTCCCCAGGCCTGCTTTGCTTTCTCTGCCCTGCCCCTGAAGGAACAGAGCTGCTCAGGCCCCTCGGGAGGATGCTTAGTGAGTTTCTTTCTCCCAGGCTGCTGCAGCCACCTCCTCTCCCTGCAGCTGTGGTGGAACAGAGGAGCTGCCTGGCTGCTGCTCTTGGCCTCCCACTGAGGACAGACAGCCTGGGAATGCAGAGGGGACAGCACAGGAGCCTGTGGGCCAAAGCCACTCTCCTGGGCTGCTATCTCGGCAGGGCACCTTCAGTGGGAGGTTACAGCAGGAGCAGGGAAAGAGCTCTGGAGTCCTTCCCACCTCCTAGGAGAGGTTCTCCAAAGGCAGAGCTCACATCAAGCCTGACAGCAGACAGCAGAAGTCTCTGTTCCTCTTGTGGCCTTCCACCCTTTGTTGCTGCTTGTCCACAGACATCTCCCGGGCTAGAGCTGCCCTAGAGCTAACTCTGCCTCTTGCTTTCCTCTCCAGGCCCTGAGGAAGACCAATCCAGAGCTGCTGGGGATTTGCCATGGACATCTCCTGCTCTTCCCTCAGTTCTGCCTCAAGCCCCACACCCCCTGCCAGGGCAAGGCTGTGCCCAATGGTGATGCTCAGCAGAAGGATTATTGAAGTGGACCAAATCACACAAGCACAGAATGTTAGGGGTTGGGAGGTGCCTCGAAGGATCACCCAGCCCAACCCCCTGCAGAGCAGATCACACAGGATCACCTCCAGCCTCTTCCAGTCCTCTGTCACCTTCACAGTGTTTATGTGGAACTTGCTATGCCTCAACTTCCACCCTTTGCCCCCTGGGCACCACGGGCAGAGCCTGGCTCCACGCTCTTGGCACTCACCCTTCCCATACTTATCAGCATGTGTGAGGGCAGCCCTCAGGCTCCTCTGCTGCAGGCTAAAGCTCCCAGCCCCTCAGGCTCTCCTCCCAAGGGTGCTGTTCTGAGTGCTGGCATGGGGCACTGGCTATGTTTCCAGCCACCCAGTGGTTGCTGCTGCCGTTGGAAGCAGCCAGCTTGGTCCTGCTGGGTTCGTGGCAGCGATGGAATCGACCTGCCAGGCTCTGCCAGATTTACACTGCAGCCATTGCCCCCCACGGGGCAGAGGCTTTGCCCCCTTGGCCTGTCTGACTGCAGCACACATTTCACACTCTTGCATCAGCTCTGCAGCAGTCTCCACGGTTAACTCCACCCCTCCATCTCAAGCCCACCTCTGTCTTGCATCCTTTCCCTGATGGCCTGAGGCCAAGGAGAGAAAAGGAAGAGAGCAGCAGAATTGTCCTCCAAATCCTTCCTTTCTCTTCTCTCCTAGCAGAGAAAACACAGAGGAGGAGGCAGAGAAATGTCTTTCAACTCCTTCTCTTTTCTCTTCCAAGCAGAGAAGAATCAGAAAGCAAAGCAATAGGAGTGGAAAGATATTTTTTCTTTCCCTTCACTTCCTTTTCTTTTCTTTTCTTTCCTTTCCTTTCCTTTCCTTTCCTTTCCTTTTCTTTTCTTTTCTTTTCTTTTCTTTTCTTTTCTTTTCTTTTCTTTTCTTTTCTTTTCTTTTCTTTTCTTTTCTTTCCTTTCCTTTCCTTTCCTTTCCTTTCCTTTCCTTTCCTTTCCTTTCCTTTCCTTTCCTTTCCTTTCCTTTCCTTTCCTTTCCTTTCCTTTCCTTTCCTTTCCTTTCCTTTCCTTTCCTTTCCTTTCCTTTCCTTTCCTTTCCTTTCCTTTCCTTTCCTTTCCTTTCCTTTCCTTTCCTTTCCTTTCCTTTCCTTTCCTTTCCTTTCCTTTCCTTTCCTTTCCTTTCCTTTCCTTTCCTTTCCTTTCCTTTCCTTTCCTTTCCTTTCCTTTCCTTTCCTTTCCTTTCCTTTCCTTTCCTTTCCTTTCCTTTCCTTTCCTTTCCTTTCCTTTCCTTTCCTTTCCTTTCCTTTCCTTTCCTTTTCTTTTCTTTTCTTTTCTTTTCTTTTCTTTTCTTTTCTTTTCTTTTCTTTTTTCTTTTCTTTTCTTTTTTCTCTTCTCTTCTCTTCTCTTCTCTTCTCTTCTCTTCTCTTCTCTTCTCTTCTCTTCTCTTCTCTTCTCTTCTCTTCTCTTCTCTTCTCTTCTCTTTTTCCTTTCCTTTCCTTTCCTTTCCTTTCCTTTCCTTTCCTTTCCTTTCCTTTCCTTTCCTTTCCTTTCCTTTCCTTTCCTTTCCTTTCCTTTCCTTTCCTTTCCTTTCCTTTCCTTTCCTTTCCTTTCCTTTCCTTTCCTTTCCCCTCTTTTCCTTTCTTTTCTTTTTGTCTCTTCTATTTTCTTCTATTTTATTTTGCTTCTCCTTCTCTTCTTCTCTTTTCTTCTTGCTCTTCTTTTCTGGTTTTCTTCTCTTTTTGCTCTCTCTCTTTTTTTTTTCCCCTATTTTCTTTTCTTTTTTTGCTTTCTTCTCTTCTTACCTTTTCCAGTTTACTTTTTCTAGCCCCTCGGGGTGTTGTCTGCAGCCGGCAGGGCAGCAAGGCTGCCCAGGGGCTGGAGAGCAGGGCTGAGGGCTGGCCTCGATGGGCATCCAGGTCCTCTCCAGCCCAGACATCCTCTGCTGCTGGCTGTGGGCACCTCAGCAGAGCTCCTGCTCTGCCTTTCCTGGTCCAACACACTTGTCTCGGGTGATGGCTCTGCCCCAGCTGCTGAACCATTGCAAGGCCTGCAACCCAAATCTTTTTGCCCAGCACAGGGACAGCAGCCAGAGCCTTTCCAAAGGAGCTCACTCCCAGCCCCCAGTGCCCCTTCCCAGCCCCCAGCAGTGTGGCTGCTGCCCCCTGTATAGGGTTAACACTGCAGGGGGAGTAACCCTGAACCTGACCCTGGGGGTCTTGACCCCTCCCCAGGGGTGGGTCTGAACACCACCAGGTGATGGTTAGCTCACTCCCCCTTCCTGTCCCATAAAAGCAGGGGGGCTTCCTCTTCTCTCTCTCTCTGCCTCGCTCTCTGCTCCGCTCTCTGCATCTCTCTCTCCATCTCTCCGCATCACTCCACTGCATACCACCATACCATGTGCCCATCACCCACGAGGCAGACAAAGCCAGCACCACAAACTCAGGATGTATTTCTACATCTTGTGCTTTGCCATTTTCCCTTCCCTATCCTTTCTAAACTTCCCTCCCTCAGATACCTCTGCTAAGCTATTGTTAAACTGTTCTCTTTTCTAACTTCCCAATCGAGTGAGATTGATTTCTTTGGGTGTGCTTAACCTCTCCTCTCTGCTTCTGACTCCTTTCTGTTGGCAAGGGAGGCAGGAGAGGGAAGGGCACTCTACAAATTGTTCTTGGTTCTATCCCAATTTGATTAGAGTCTCTGGGAATTTCAATCAGAACCGAGACACCCCCCAGGAGCCATCCCTCTGGGAAGTCCTTTCTCCTGAGTCAGGAGGGAAGAGAGCTTCTGCAGCTCTTCCTTCTTGGGCTTCTGCAGCCACAGAGCTCCAGCAGGGAAGGCGAATCCTGCTGCAGAGCTGCTGGCTTTCTAGGGGCCAGGAGAAGCAAGGGCAGGCACCCTGCAGGCACTGGTGCCCGCTGGCAGTGCCCAGGGGTGTGTCTGCAGCGCTGGTGCTGCTGGCTTTGGTCAGCAGGTGCCAGCCAGCCTACAGCAGAAGGGTGCCCTGCTGCCATCTTGGCAGGGCACTGCATGGCAGTGGCCTTCCTAGCCCTGTGTGTGGCTGCTGCTGGAGGCTCCCTGCCCAGCCTGGCTCTCGGGGCTCTGCTCAGTGCCTCTTCCCTCTTCTCTCTGCAGGTGCTGGCGCCAGAGGCACAGCCTGCTCACATCTCCCACGGGCTTGTCCCCTAGCTGCTTGTCAAACTCGACCTTCTCTTCAGCTGCCATTCCCCTCCTGGCCTGCTCTGCCAATTCACCAGTGGCAGTGCCAGGCAGTGCTCAGGGACCTCTGACACACAGCCACAGGTTCTTGGCTTTGCAGCTCAGCCTTCTGCTTGGGGGCAGCTTCACAAAGTGCTCTGCTCCAGGCTGCCCTTTGGCACTTGCTTCAGAGCTGTCCTCTGTGCTGGCAGAAGCAGAAGCTCTTCATGAGCAGCAGGGAGAGTCACCCAACTAAACTCTGGAATGCAAAGTTTCCAGGGAATTCTTTGACCTTGGCACAGCAAAGTGCCCTGGGGGCCAAGAGGGCCAGCGGGGTCCTGGGGGGCACTCAGCAGAGGGTGTCCTGCAGATGCAGGGAGCTTCTCCTCCCCCTCGACTCTGCCCTGCTGAGACCTCATCTTGAGTAGTGCCTTCAGTTTGGGGCTCCCCAGGTGAAGAGGGACAGGGATCTGCTGGAGAGGGTCCAGTGGAGGCTACGAGGCTGATGAGGGGACTGGAGCAGTGCCTGGTGAGGAGAGGCTGAGGGCCCTGGGGCTGCTGAGTCTGGGCAAGAGAAGACTGAGAGGGGATTGAATCAATGTCTGTAACTCTCTGAGGGCTGGGGGTCAGGAGGGTGGGGCCATGCTCTGCTCACTGCTCCCTGGCACAGGACAAGCAGCAATGGATGGAAGCTGCAGCACAGGAGGTTGCAGCTCAACACAAGGGGGAACTTCTTGCCTGGAAGGGTCCCAGAGCCCTGGCACAGGCTGCCCAGGGAGGCTGTGGAGTCTCCTTCTGTGGAGCCTTTCCAGGCCTGTCTGGATGTGTTCCTGTGTGCCCTGAGCTAGACTGGATGGTCCAGCTCTGGCAGGGGCTTGGACTGGATGAGCTCTTTGTGTCCCTTCCAACCCCTGACGTCTGTGAGCCTGTGGTCAGGAGTCACTAAGGAGCACCACTTCTAACCTTCCATTCTCTATTTGTCCACTTCAAACAAGGGTAACCTCAAGCCTCCTCTGCTACCAATTTCTGCTGCCGTGGTTTGTTTCCAAGAGCAGACAGAGCGAGATGCTCCCAGATGGGTTGGAAAGAAATACAGACTTGTGTTTCAAAAGACAGAGACAGACCAATTCCAGGGCATATCCAGGACACAGGACACCCCCATTAAACCTTCCCCCAGCCCCTAAGGATGCAACACGTAGTAAGGCTCTGCAGATCCTCTCTGCAGCCCACAGACTGCAGCTAGGAGCACTAAGTCTCAGCAGTCTGAGAGGCGATGGTTAGAAGGAGTCTGTTGGGACCTGTCTCTTTGCACTTGGGCATGAAAGCGACAGATGACAGAGCAGCCTAAGCAGCTGGCACATAGGATGCACAATCTTGACAGAGCCATGCCCTGAGCAGCTTCCTGAGGTGCAGGTCTGCTTTCCTGCAGCCCTGCTGGGGCTGCTGCAGGATGAAGAGAAGCAGCCTCGGCAAACTCAGTCGAGCTGTGTGGGATAAGTGCTGCTCCCTCGTCAGGTTAGGTGCAGGCTTTGCACAGCCTCTCCCAGGGAAGGCTGCTGGCCTCGCCAGGTCGAGGAAGCTGCCTGTGCACAGCTGCTGCTCCAGGATGGGCCTCGCTTGTGCTTTTCTGGTTGGGTCTGGTGGTGTCCCTGCAAGCCAGGCTGTGGCGAGAGCGCTGGCGAGGGCGGCTGGCAGCTGCAGAGCTGGGCTGCTAGTGCAGAGCTGCTTCTGTCTCAGGCAGGACTGCAGCCAGGGAATGCTTCTTTCAGCCTGTTTTCGGCCTGGCAGGAACCATGGAGCCACGAGGCTGGGGCAGGCATTTCCCTGCGGGGACTTCTGTGCCCTGGCCCAGCCCAGAGCCTTGCCTAAGCCCACTGCAGGCTTGCAGAGCACTTCTGCTGCAGGCTGAGTGCTGCCTGCGTGCTGAGGAGATGGAGCAGAGCCATGCAACGCCTGCTTGCAAGCAGTGTGCTGAAGGGCTGTGCCCTGCTGGCTCACGGACACATCTGCCTGTGCTCAGCCCTCACTCAAGCAGCAGGTTTCTTCTGGGCCCAGGTCCTTTCTGAGACCGACTGTAGCTTTGGCGAAGCCCTCAGGGCAAAGGTTCCCTTCCCAGGGACAGCAGCACCTCGGCCATGGCCACCCACACATCTGCCAGGTGAGCTCCTTTGAGGACGTGTGGCAGCCCCTGCTGGTGCACTGGGGGCAGCTGAAGGACAGGGCCTGGCTGGCTCAGCAGCATGGGCCCAGGAGCAGCAGGAGAGGCAGGCCTGCCTTTCCCCCCCGCCTTTGGTGTGTGTTGGTGCCCGTGCACAAGCCCTGCTGGCCCTCATGTCCCTCACCAGATTCACACCCAGAGGGGCTTTTGCTTCCCCAGGCTTCTGTGCCTTTGCTTTCCCTGCCACTGCCTAACTGCCTGGGTTATGAGGTCAGAATGGGGCAGTTCTGTTGCCATGGTGTCGGGGCACAGTGGGAGCCACTTGAGCTTCAGCTCCTCTGCGAGAGGACTGCTCTGGTGTGCTGGGGGAATCTGGCCCCTTGATTGCTCTCAAGGCGCAGTTATCCCCAACGCCAGCGCCCGAGGCGAGGATGGATGAGAACGGCGGAGACCAAATGGCATCCCTGAAGGAGTTACTGCAGGTACCGTGCCTGGGCCTCTGCCAAGGGGCCAAGCATCCCCCAGAGGCTGAGGAGCTCTGCCCCCCAAATCCCACAGGCATTTCCCCAGAGGGCAGAGGGCTGGGCAGCAGGAGATGCTTTGCTCTGCTCTGGTTCAGCCTGGCCTCCCGTACCCGAGGCTTTGGGAAGGAAAACCTCCTGCAAGTCAAACCTCTGCACAGCTCCCTGGAAGGAGGCTGGAGTGAGGCCAGTGTTGGTCTCCTCTCTCACATACCTAGTGGCAGGACTAGCAGAAGTGGGTTTCAGTTGTGCCAGGGGAGGTTTAGACTGGGCATTAGGAAGAGCTTCCTGACCGAGAGAGGAGTGAGGCATTGGAACAGGCTGCCCAGGGAGGTGCTGGAGTCACCGAGCCTGGAGCTGTTTGAGAAGCTGCAGCTGTGGCACGTCAGGATATAGTTCAGTGGCCCTGGTAGCTGGCTTGTGGTTGGACCCAGTGAGCTCTAAGGGCCTCTCCACACCCAGCCCCACCTCTGACCCTCTTCTCCTGGCTGAACAGGGATACGACGAAGAGGCAGTGATTGACCAGGGAAAATGGTGCAGCACTGCCAGCGTTCGCTACGAGAATGAGCTGGAAGGTGAGGCTGTGCTGAGAGCCTGGCAGAGGAGCCACCAGCCCAGCGCCTTTTCCCATGGCACCAAGGTCGTGCTTCCTCCTGGCAATGGCTGCACTGCCTTGGCCACCTCTGCAGCATCGAGAGCACTGCAAGTGCTGCTTCTTTTGCAGAGCACCGTACCCAGGACGTGGGGAGGAGGCAACTGGTGAGGAGAAGCCGATCCCGCAGCCGGGACCGTCGGTGTCGCTGCAGCCACCGTGAGTGCCACCGGGGTGTGCCCTAAGCTGCCTGGGGCTGTGTGCAGCTGGGGGCTTCTGCAGGCAGGTCCATGTGGCTTGCTGTGCTCCAGAGGGAAACGGCAGCAGTTCGCCAGACCTCCTTTTGCCAGGCTCTGCCCTGGTGGGTGCTTAAGGCAGTTCCGTGCACAGTGGAGGGAGGCTCCTCTTCCTTAGAGGGATCCTGGCATTAAAAACAGACCTGTGGGGAAGGAAAGCTGCCCACCCTCACGCAGAGGTGACACAGCTGCTGCCCCTTCTGCATGGCTCTGGGCGAGCATGGACAGAGCCAGGGTAGGGCAGCCAGCCCAGCTGCACGGCTGAACTGGTGCTGAGCTGATGGTCACTTGAGCCGTGAGCACGACAGGCTCTATTCGGGCACACTGACAGGACAGGGCTTTGTCTTCTGCCCCCAGAGAGCCCATCTCAGCGGGTGCAGGCCATCCTTGCGAGCGAGGAGGACAAGCAGCATGTTGCCCACAAGGTGTTCAGCCATCTGGCTGAGATCTACCTGGCAGAGGGTGGAGGTGCTGTGTGGAAGGAAGCAGCAAGGTAAATCCCTGCTGCTGGCAGTGGTGGGAGAGGCGCCCTGGGCCAGCAGCACTCGCCAGCTCTTCTTTCTGCCTCTGGCATGCAAAGCTGTCCCAGCTGCTGATGCCAGGAGCCTTCTTCTCTTGCTCCCCCACAGCTCTATCAAAGGGGTGGCAAAGCTGGGGGTACTTTTCCCACGACTGGGGCTGATGATGTTGCATGTCCGCAGGTGGTTGAAGTTTGAGGAGGACGTGGAAGACGGCGGCGAGCGCTGGAGCAAGCCCTACGTGGGCACACTGCCCCTGCCCAGCCTCTTGGAGCTGAAGAGCTTCATCACCAGTGGGACGGTGCTGCTGGACATCAGTGCCAGCAGCATGGAGGAGATTGCAGGTACCGTGGGCTCTGTGTCCCTCTGGCAACGGCCACAGTCCTCTTGCCGTGGTGCCCTCCACTCCCCGCTCAAAGCCTGCCCCAGTGGCAGGGCCCTTCCCACAAGTGCTGCTGTGTGCAAGGTGTGGCTCGGCTGCAGAGCAGACGTCCAACCCTCGCACCAGGTTTGCCCTCGAGGGCGGCATCCTTCTGGAAGCCATTTGTGGGGTTAGAGAAGCGACTGCAGAAGGCTTGGCAGGTCGCAATTAGAAACAGGCTTGGGGGCTGGGAGGTTGGTGCTCTGAGTCCCCTCCTTCCCTTTGCCACCCCCAGATGCCATCCTGCAGCAGCAAGGACAGCTCACAGGGCCTGAGGAACAGGCACGGGCAAGAGTCCGAGAAGTTCTTCTGATGCAGCATCAGCATCAGAAGAAGAAGGAGAGGAGCTTCTGGCTGCCCAAGGCTGTGGCACCAGGTGAGGTGGTGTGCAGGCCTTTGACAGGCTGAAGGCTTCTGCAGGGCTTTGGCCCCATTAGACTTGTCCTGGCACAGCAGTTGCACTCGGTCCATCTTTCTGTGTGCCTTTCCTTCTCCTCCCAGCCCAAAGACTCAGCCCTCAGCCTGCTCCGGGCGCTGCTGAAGCTGAAGGTGTGCCGAAGCAGGAGAGCGCGGCGATGGCTCTAAGCAAGGTGAGACACCTGCAGCTTTCTCCTGCCTTTAGGGCCAGGTGTGCTCTGGCAAACGTGGCCCCAGGCTGGGCCGCAGAGCGCTGAGGGCTCTGCTGTGGGGGCAGTTGCCTGAGATTTGCTTCTGGTGCCCAGGCGGAGCAGCGCTTGCTGAAGAGAATTCCCGTCGCGGCCGAGGCGTGCAGCGTGCTGGTGGCAGAGCTGGATTCCCTTCAGCAGCCTGTCGTGGCCTTTGTCCGCCTGGCCCAGGCTGTCCTCCTGCCGGGGCTGACACAAGTGCCCGTCCCAACAAGGTCTGAGTCAGCAGCACAGAGGGTTTGCTGCAGAAGAGCCCCCCCCAACAACATCCACCTCCACGCATCAGTTGGGCCTGCCAAGGGAACCAGGCCCACCCGCCTGTCCCTGCCTTTGCTTCTCCCTTGCCTGCTGTGGCTTTCGTGCCCACCAGCCCACTGGAAAGGCACTTGGCCCCCAGGTTCAGCATTTGGGGTTGACTCTGATGAATTCCAGATCCCTTGCCCGTGTGTGCCCGCTGGAGCCATAGTCCGGGCCGGGAGCTTCCTTAGGTGCTCTTTGAGCAAGGACATCTTCTTCTTCCTCCTCCTCATTTTGCTTTTCTTGCCCAGGTTCCTGTTTGTTCTGCTGGGACCAGCAGGGAAAGCCCAGCAGTACCACGAGGTCGGCAGGTGCATGGCTACTCTCATGACGGACGAGGTACCAGGAGAGAAGGGAGCTCTGGGTCACCTCTGGCTTAAGCAGAAGGCTGTGGTGTGCCCCTGGGGATGGGCACTCGTGCAGCAGCTGCTCACACGGAGCACGGCAGAGAGATGTTTTCTGTGGGGGGAAGTTTCCTGCCCTTCCCAGCAGGAAATGTGGGGAGAATTCTCCTGCCTTTAGCCAAGAGCTTCTTGCAGTGGTGAGGGCATCCAAGGTGGCTGTCCTCTCAGCAGCTTGTCTCCTGCTGGCAGGTTTTCCAAGCAGTTGCCTATAAAGGCAAGGGGCGAGGTGACCTGGTGGCTGGCATCGAGGAGTTCCTGGAGCAGGTGAAGGTCTTGCCAGCAGGACAGTGGGATCCCTCAATCCGAATTGAGCCCCCAGAGAAGGTCCCTTTGCAGGTGGGTGCTGCGGGGCAGGGAGGGAGGCAGGAGGGCAGCACGGCTGGGGATGCTGCTCAGGGGGACAGACTCTCAGGGTCCCACCTGACAGTCACACAGCCAGAGCAGGAGCAAAGCAAGCCTGTGGTCACAAGTGGGCATCTTTACCTTGCTTCCACGGTCACAGGAGCACAGGAAGACGCCAGGAGCTGTCGATGGCAGCGCTTTGCCAAGCCAGCCGGGGAGACACACTGGTCCTGAGCTGGAGTGGACGGGCAGGTGAGAGCTTTGCCAGGGCGGGGTTTGTTCTGGTGGCCTTTGCAACGTCAGCATGCACTTTCCCTGCTAGCAGGTGTCTGGGCTTAGCTGCTTCACTGGAGGGCTGCACGACCCCACCTATGTCCCCGGGGCTGGGCGGGTGGCAGACCTGGGCAGCTGGGCTCAGGCACAGCATCATCGCACCTGGGTCTCCTTGAGTCGGGGTGGCAGCAGAGGTGTCAAGGCCTGCGGGTAGAGGTCTGCTGCTTCTCAAGGCAAGAGACTGCTTGGGTGAGAGGGGAGGGGCTCTCAGGTCAGGCCTCCCCTTGTTGGAGGAGCTTTTCTGTGTGCCTCCCATTGCAGCGGGTACGAAATGAGCTGGAGCAGACTTGCGGCAGGGAGCCGCCTGCAGGAGCAGTGGCAGGAGTTGTTCTTTCCTCTAGGCTCTGTGGAGGGCTCATCCGGGACGTGAAGTGCAGAGCCCTGTGGTACTGGAGCGACTTTCGCGATGCTCTCAGCCTGCAGTGTCTGGCGTCCTTCCTCTTCCTCTACTGTGCCTGCATGTCCCCGGTCATCACCTTTGGGGGACTGCTGGGGGAGGCGACCGAAGGCCACATTGTGAGCACCTCTCTGGGCTGGCTGGCATGGCGAGGGGCCCAAACTCGGGCACCAGGCCCTGCTGCAGTCACTTTGCTTTGCTGTTGGGTGTTTTGCTCCCCTGATGATTTCTCCCCTCACTGCTGCCTCTCTTCCCCGGGCAGGGTGCCATGGAGTCCCTGCTGGGTGCCTGCCTGTCCGGTGTGCTCTACTGCCTCTTTGCGGGCCAGCCTCTCACCATCCTCGGCAGCACTGGGCCCGTCCTTGTCTTTGAGAAGATCATCTACCAGTTCTGCAAGTAAGGCTGCCTGCCAGAGCCAGCTGCTGTGAGAGCCTGCCCAAGAAGACAACCATGAAGAGGAGATCTTTTGCCTTTGCTGTTCTTAGTGGCAGTGGTTAGATTGCCATTGCCTTCTGTGTCAGAGATGTCTCAGGCTGCTGCTTTAGCACGGGATGCTGCATGGCCTCTGAAGGATGGAGTGGGGTGGTGGGAGGTCAGTTCAGGGTTTCAGGGTCAAAGCTAAGCAGCAGCAGCAGCAGCAGCAGCAGCAGCAGCAGCAGCAGCAGCAGTGAATGAACCACGAGCGTGTGAATGTCCAGGGAAGATGAGACAGATTGCTCTGGTTTGGGAACGAGGGAAGCTTTGCTTTCCTCTGAGCACAGCCGCGGGCACCTCTTAGCCTGATCTGTGCTGGAAGGGGAAGTCTCTTTTGCCCAAACGCCCCCAGAGTTTTCTGCTTGACTCCTTCCTTATGGAAGCAGAAGGAGGCTCCATGTGAAATGGGTATTCTCCGTGAGAGGCCTTTTGTTGTGATGACTTCAGTGTGAGATGAGCCACCCTCCGTGCAATTCAATTTAGTCTTCAGCCCCAGCTTGCTGGCAGCAGCTGACTGGGCACAAAACCAGCCGGGCTTGGTGCTGGGGTGTGTGAGTGATGTGAGGGGGCAGCAGCTCCCACAACAGGGCCCTCGGCTCCATCAGCCTCCCAGGCTTACCCTAGGAGCACTGCTCGATGCTGAGAACTGATTGGCCTCTCCTGCCGCAGCCTGCAGCCCCGGGGCTGTCTGTGGGGGTTCCTGGACACTGCCCTTAGCAGCCACAGCCTGGACATGCTCCTCAATTGCTCCCCGTTTTGCCCAGGGAAGGCAGAGCTGGCAGCCCCTCGCTGCCCTTTCCACCTCTCCATCTGGCTCTGCTTTCCCAGGGACCACTCGCTCTCCTATCTGTCTCTGCGGGCGTGCATCGGGCTCTGGACCTCCTTCTTCTGCATGGTGCTGGTGGTGACCGACGCCAGCTGCCTGGTGCGCTACATCACCCGCTTCACCGAGGAGACCTACGCCTCCCTCATCTGCCTCATCTTCATCTACGAGGCTCTGGAGAAGCTGCTGCAGCTGCAAGTGACCTACCCTGTGCACACGCCCAGCACGCTCGACTCCCTCACCACCTACAGGTGAGTTTTTGCCCCCCTCGAGGCTGCTGCCTCCTGGCAGGAGCTCAGGGCTGCACCTCCTTTGCCTGCTCTTTACCCCTCTCTTGGCTTCTCTCCTCCCAGCTGCAAGTGTGTGGCACCAACCCATGCCAGCAATGAAACCCTGCGCTTCTGGGAGAGCAACCAGATCAACGTGTCTGGCATTGCCTGGCACAACCTCACAGTGACTGTAAGTGCCCCCAGCCACTGCTTCCTGCTGCCGCAGCTGTGGGCCCAGGGGCATGCTCGTGCTGCAAGAGTCAGAGCCCTGTGGGTGGGGATGGGCTTCCAAGCGTACTAGTGCTAGACCCTGCAAAGCCCCTCCTTGCCCCAGGCTCCCTTGCCACACACTCACTGCCTGTGTGTCCTGCCTCTCTGCCTCTCCAGGAATGTCGGCGTTTGCATGGAGAGTTTCAAGGAGCTGCCTGTGGGCGCCACGGCCCCTACACGCCTAATGTCTTCTTGTGGTGCTGCATCCTCCTCTTCTCCACCTTCATCCTGGCCAGCATCCTGAAGAACCTGAGGACCAGCCGCTTCTTCACCACCAAAGTAGCAACAGTCTCCACGCTCATCTCCCACCAGCACATGCTCGAAGCCGGGAAACGCCAGCCCCAAAGACGACCTCTGCACCGCCTCGCATGCCCTTCACTGCTTCCAGCAGTGCACACTGCCCACACCATCTCCCACCTGCCCCAGGGCCACTTCTGCACGCTTTTGTTGTCTCTTGGGCACGGGGAAATTGGGTCTCCCACTGTTAGCTTTGCTTTTCCCCCTGTGTAGTTTGTGCTCCGGGGCAAAGCTGCTTCAGGGGAGGAGCTGCCCGAGAGCAAGCCCCAGCTTCTTCTGCTGAGGAAGAAAGGAAGCTGCAGAGCCTCATCCCATTGTGGCCGCGAGTGTGGCTGCAGTGGCCACAGCTCTTGCCCTCCTTGCTCATAGATTTGCCCACAGATTGAACTCAGAGACCCTTCCTCTGCTTCCCTCAACTCTTCCATTGTCTGACACCAGCTCTCACAGCCTCGCTAGCTACCCAAGGGATTAGGCTGCACGTGCTCAGGGCGGTGCGATTCGGTCCCCCAGGCTTCGTGCTGTTGCTGGCCCCAGCTTTGCCATCCCATGCTGTGGCCCTGCTTGCAGTGCCTCTCTCAGCTCTCCTTCTCCCCTAGGTGCGCTCCACGATCAGCGACTTTGCTGTTTTCCTCACCGTGGCTGTCATGGTGCTCACTGACTTCCTGGCTGGGATCCCATCGCCCAAGCTCCACGTCCCCAGTACGTTAAAGGTGAGGAGGTTGCTGGCTTGGGACTGCTTTCAGCGCCTGGGGATGCCAGAGGGGGGTGTCAGGGCAGGCTGGAGCTGAGCCTGGAGGAGATGCTGGTGCTGTGACCATCTCCTCTGCTGCCGCTGAGGGCAAGGTCTCTTTTGGCAATGGAGAGCCAGCCCCAAAGCTCAGTGCCTGCAGGAGAAGGCTCTGGAGGTGCCCGCAAAGAGGACACTGGCACTGCTGAAGCCCAGGAGAGAGGGCGAGCTGCAGCCCAGGCTGGGAGCTGCTCTGACTCAGGGCTGGAGGGGAAAAATGCAAGGCAGTGAAGGGGCTGGGCCGAGAGATGATGCTGATGTGTGCCCTTTGTTGCAGCTCAGCAGAGACGACCGCGGGTGGTTCATCAGCCCCCTAGGACCCAACCCTTGGTGGACAGTGCTGGCTGCGCTCATCCCAGCTCTGATCTGCACCATCTTGGTGTTCATGGACCAGCACATCACGGTGGCTATTGTGAACAGGAAGGACCACAAACTGAAGGTGAGAGGCTTTAGGAGATGACCCCGTGCCAACCCAATGTGGGCCACAGAGGTGGGAAGAAGCTCCTCTTGCAAATACACTGTGAAGGCAGTGGCTGGAGACAGGGCCAGGTTCTGTGGCCAAATGCTCTCCTGCATCAGCAGTGCCACGGGGAGCAAAGGGCAGGGGAGTTCAGGCGAGCAGTCTGCTGCAGCAGCAGATGAATCTGCCTGCGGGATTGCTGTGCTTTTGACGTGGTGGCAGCAGCTGAGGGCAGGAAGCCTTCTGCTGTGCTACCAGGAATGACTTGGGGAGGGTCAGAGTCGGACTTGGGACACTGCCCTTGCTCCTGTGGTGTGGGATGCTCTGTCCCTTCTTTTGCTGCCTTGCAGAAAGGATGTGGGTATCACCTGGACCTTTTCATGGTGGCCGTGCTGCTCGGGGTGTGCTCCCTGATGGGCCTACCCTGGTTTGTGGCTGCCACTGTCCTGTCCATCACCCACGTGAACAGCCTGAAAGTGGAGTGCGAGGGCTCAGCTCCCGGAGAACAAGTCACGTTCCAGGGGGTGCGAGAGCAGAGAGTCACTGGCTTGATGGTCTTTGTGCTGATGGGCTGCTCTGTCTTCTTGACTCAGGCATTACAGGTAAGAGGGCAGTGCAGGGCACCCCACAAGCAGCAGCATTTTGCCACTCACACAAACCCCTCCCGCCCTCTGCAGCCCCGGGGCGCTGCGGAGCAGAGGAGGAGGTGCTCCCAGACCTGGGGGCTTGGCCTGTGCTGGGAACCAGCTCGGGCTCTGCTTTCCAGCCCTTTGGCCCCCACTTTGGTGCGCTCCAGGCAAGCGAGCAAGGCCGAGTGCTTGAACTCCCAGGGGGCTTCCAGGGCCGCCCCTGCTTGCTGGGGGTTCAGGCAGCTGTGGGCAGTGCCCGCGGTACAGAGCGGTGACGCCGCCAGCGCCACGGAACTCACAGACCATTGCCTTCTTCTTTCCAGCTCATCCCCATGCCTGTGCTTTACGGCATCTTCCTCTACATGGGTGTGTCATCGCTGCAAGGCCTCGAGGTACAGACTCTTGAGCAGCCTGCAGCAGGCCTGCTCCCTGCTGCTGCAGCTGCCCAGAAGCAAGGCAAAAGCAGGGGCGTCGGCAAAGCTCTCTGAAAGCAAGTGGCCAAAGGATGTGGTGTGAGGGAAGCAGTGGGGGGGCACAGGATATGCCTAGGGCTGGGAGCAGCAGGCAGGTGCAGCAGCGTGCTCTGTTTAGGGTCTAGGGCAGGTGAGGGCTTGGGGACGAGAGAAAGGGGGAGTTGAGTGCAAAGGGAAGGCAATTTCCAGTGCTGGTGGCAAGCCTTGCTGGAGGATGCAGCGGGCCAAGAGAGGCTGAGAACAGAAGAGCAGGGAGTAAGGGCAGTCTGGGGCAGCCCTGCTGGGCAAGCGGCTTTAGAGAGGGAGCGGAGGGAACGTGGCTGCTGCTGCCAGGAGGAACACAGTGGCTGCCAGCACTTCTCCTGCCAAGCAACCTCCTGAAAGGACCCTCCAGGCCTCACCAGGGCCAGAAACGTTCTGCAGGCCTCAGCTGGCAACTCTTGCCCTTTTCTTTGGCAGTTCTTCCGTCGCTTGCAGCTGCTCTGTATGCCAGCAAAGCACCAGCCGGACTGCATCTACCTGCGGCACGTCCCCCTGCGCAAGGTGCACCTCTTCACCTTGATCCAGTCCATCTGCCTCGTCCTGCTCTGGGCCATCAAGATGACCCCTGCTGCCATCATCTTTCCCATGCTGGTAAGAGCTGGTGCTGCTCAGCAGCGGATGCTTGCAGGCTGCAGTGAGCTGTAGTGTCAGCTCTGGCCTCGCCATACCTCCCCTCTTCTTTGTGCAGGATTTGGCTCTGATCTTGGTCCGGAGAGCGATGGAGTTCTGCTTCTCCAAGCGGGAGCTCAGCTTGCTGGACGACCTCCTGCCAGAAAGCAGGAAGAAGATGGACAGTGCCAAAAACGAAGGCCAAGAAGAAGAGGTAAGGCCTGCTGGGTGCTCGGGGCTGGGCTGCAAGACTGCCTGTCCCTATCACAGCTTCTATCGCAGCGGTGGGGGCCGGTCAGAACTCCAGAGAAGGAGATCCTAATGGCCTGGATCCCACCTGGGCCCTGCTTTGCCTCAAAACAGCAGTGACCCTAGCACCTGGATGATTCTCTACATCAGTCATTTCCCATCAGCATCGTTATTATCCTTCCCCCATGACAGTGCAGCTAAGCCTGCTCGTGTGTTTGCAGTGACAGCTCTGTACCCTGCTGCACTGCCGGCTGCAGCTGCTACGGCTCAGAAGCAGAGGGCAGCACGCAGTGATTTCCCCTGGTCTGTAGTTTACCTGCACTCCAGGCAAAGACAGACAACTTGAGGTGTGCCCTTTCATGGCAGGAAAGGACGGAAGCTGCTGGCGGCACAGGCTGCGTTCAGCTGGAGCTGGGCAAGACTGCTGCTGACTTGGATATCCCAGAGCAAAGCAGTGACAGGTAAAGCCCCAGCAAGGGCCAGGAGCCCCAGCAAGCTCAGCTGGAAGGTGTCTGGCATGCTTCTCTCCACTTGCATCTTTGCTGAGCATCCCGTGGAAAGCAGCAGTCCCAGTGGTGGGAAGATGAACGTTGTGGGCAAGGCTGCAGGAGGGGATTGCTGGGGTCTGACCCTGAACACAACTCCTGTTTGACCCCCACAGCTTGCATCCTCAGGGACTCGAGAGTAGCTGCAGATCCTCAAACCCAGCAACGTGGAGTTGCAGGCAGGACCTGTGCCAGCCGTGGCTTCGGAGCCCAGTGCAGGGCTGAGCACCAAGAAGAGCCACTCCATGGAGCTGCTGCTCTGCAGCTCTCAGGCTCCCTTCCCAAACCTCCTCACGCAGCCAAGCCTCCCGTGCTTATGCTGAGCTTCTGTTCTCCTGGGCCCCCTGTTCCTCCTGCCAGGGCTGCTAAAGCACTTGGTGACAGCAGTCCCCAGCGTCACCAGTGCTCTCTACAATCTCTCCTGCAGGGCTGCTCCTTTCATCGCTCCTGGCCTCAGCCAGGGTGCAGGGAGCATTGTGTAGAAGGCTGCCAGCTCCCACACCAACAGCAGCCTGCGTTCTGGAAGGAAAGAAGGCAGCACCTGCTCAGGAACATCTGAAGCAGCTGGCAGGCTGTGAGGGCCTAAATCGTCTCTCCCTTCTTCATGTCAATGCACAAAGATAAAGATTGCCTTAGTTGCCTCCCCCGGAGAGGAGAGGCTTATGGAATGTGCCATGGACTTGCCACAGAGCTGGCCTGAGTAGCCCCCGGGTGGGTATTCGGTGCCCGAACAGCTAAGAAGCACTGCGGGAGCACTCCCGAAGAAGAACATCCCAGGGCCACACACAGACGCTGAGAAGGACTCTGCAGACTCTGTCTCTCTCCCTGCCCCCATCCCCGGCCCATGGTTATAGAATCCCTGCCCTTTGCCTTCCCTGCTCTCCTCTGCCTTGTTCCCTCTCCCTCTCTCTCCCCTCCGCTCTCTCTCCCTCTGGTTTCCTCAACTCTGTCCTTTAATAAACACTTTTGTGGAGCTATCTGCTCTGGCTTGCACCTTAGTTTCACCCCAGGGACATCTCTAAGACAGCTCTTGCTCCTCTGGACAGAGATATTGTTCTCCTCTGCTCTCTGCACCTGGACACAGGCTCCAAGGCTTTGGAGGAGAGCAGTGCCAACGTGACTGGGGGATGTGCCACGGCAGACGTGGGCAGAAGCAGCTTGTGGCACCTGGAGCACTCCCAGTAAAGCCATGCAGATGCTGCCAGTGATCCTGGGTGCATTTCTGGCCCTGAGCAGCTCTAGAGCAGCAAAGGGAGCTGCACTTTGCAGTCCGTGGAGCTTGCTGGTGCTGAGCCTCAGCGTGTCCATGCTGCTGTGGTTCTGCAGTGGCTGCAGGGCTGCTGCCCCTGTAGCATCCGGAGCTGCCCTGCCACTGCCTCCCTCCTGTGTCCGGCAGGTCCCCAGCGCTGAGCTCGGCGGGCCCGGCCCGGCCGCTAGGCAGGGAGGCCAAGCGCTGCCTCTGGCAGGCCGAGCCCCGGCCCCGGCCCCGGCCCCGGCCCCGGCCCCGGCCCCGGCCCCGGCCCCGGCCCCGGCCCCGGCCCCGGCCCCGGCCCCGGCTTCCTGCGCTGCCGTCCCCGCCCCTGGTCGCAGCAAGCTGCTCGCCCCCGGGGAGGAGCGAGGGGCGCCTGGGGGCAGCGCCGCCAGTGCTGCCGTGCCCGGGGGTGTGCTGCCGCCGCAGCGCTGCCTGCCGGCCGGACCCAGCCCTTCTGGGCAGGGCTTGTCTGCGGGCTGGGCTCGCTGCAGAGCAGGCAGAGGCTGCCCTGGCAGCTGGGGGGGTGCCCAGCTCCGGCAGCGCAAGCTCCTCTTTCTTCGCGGCTCCATCTTCCAAGGGGACGTGAACGGAGAGCTGGGGAAGGTGCTGGGAGAGGTGAGAAGGGCCGAGCGTGGGTTGGAGGCACAGGGAGCAAAGGACAAGGGCTGGGCGAGGAGCAGGAGCAGAGGGCTGCACAGGCAGCAGGGCGAGGAGCAGGAGCAGAGGGCTGCACAGGCAGCAGGGCGAGGAGCAGGAGCAGAGGGCTGCACAGGCAGCAGGGCGAGGAGCAGGAGCAGAGGGCTGCACAGGCAGCAGGGCGAGGAGCAGGAGCAGAGGGCTGCACAGGCAGCAGGGCAGAGGGGCTGTGCTGTGCCCGTTGCCAGGCACCGGCAGGTGCAGCTGCCCAGGGCAGTTCCTTACCGGCTGGGCAGTGGGGGCTGGGCACAGCCCCTTAGGGGGCTGCGTCTTCACTAGGGACCCTTGGGGAACTTGCACCTCACTCTCAGGATGAATGGAACACCCCCGAGTGTCGGGTTTGTGCCCCAGCGTGCAGGTAGCGAGGCAGGGGCTATGGCGTAGCTCTTGTCAGGAACTTCCAGAAGCTTCCTCCACTCCAAGCTGGACCTGCCTCTGGCCGAGGCCAAGCCAATCAGCACCTCTGAGAGGACATCAGAAGCGGAGCCCTCCGTGGCTGAGGGGACTGCAGCCCACGGAAGGGAGGCTCAGAGGTGAGCTCTGTGTGTTCAGCAAGCAGCAGTCTTCCGATTCCTGTCGGCTGCGAGTAGATGGTGAAGAGTCACCCTAGAGAAGCAACACTGCAAGTCTTAAAGCTGACAAGGGGGTACTTTTCATCTCCCTCAGCGCCCTCTCTCCACCTCAGCATGTTAAAGATTGCCTTTGTTGCCTCCCTGGAGTCAGCCCAGGTGCCTGGCTGAATGCTCAGGGATGTAACTCAACAGACACAGCAACTTTGTTGCCTCCCGTGGCCTCAGCCTGCCTTCAGTGCCCAGGATGTGTATGAAGAGGTCTCACATCAGCTCCCCCGGAGAGAAAAGGCTTATGGAAGATGCCATAGAGCTGCCATAGAGCTGGCCTGAGTAGCCCCCGGCTGGGTATTTGGAGCATGAACAGCTACGAACAACTGCAGGAGCACTCCCTGTGCTAGTCTGAAGACAGCTAGAATATTTTGGTGAGAAGAATTAGATTACAGGCTGTGAAAGGGAAACAATGGTGATGTCTACTTCACTCATAGGCTTGCTGAGAGGTAGAAGAGCAAGAATCCAACTATAGATAAGGTAGTCACTCTCTGTCCGGGCTCTGGGCTGCATTCTTCTCTCTCTGACCTAACCTGATTAATCCACCTGCTTCCTAACCCCCTGGCTGGCCCTCCAGTTTTCCTCAGGCACAAGGCAACGTTTGGGGTAAGGTAGAGAGGGGTGGGAGAAGGTGGAAGGGCAGTTGGGAGCCCCTCCTGGGGACTCAGGTTTCTGGAGGGCTGTTGTGCTTCTGTATCAGTTTTACCTTGTCTATCTCTGTCTATAGCTGTCTATACTGTAAGTATCTGCTTGTATATTCTGCTGAGCTGCAAATAGAAGCTTCATTCAATTTCCAGAGCTGGCTGAGTCTACTCTGGGTGATTTCTAAAGTGTGTGGGGGGAACACCCAAACCATCACATCCTTTATTTTTTGGCACTCCAACATGGGGCAAATTAATTTTGAGTGATTGTTAATTAACTCTGGGAATCAGAATGAAGCTAATGAAGCTATTTCACTTAGTGGGGGCTATTGTGTGGCCTATTATCTGCTTTCCTATCTATAACTGGATTAAAACTCAAATTGGTTACCTTTTGCTTAATATAATCTTGACGAAGATCAAATCAAAGATTACAGCTCAGAGCTTGGGAGCTCACTCTGGTTCCCCAAATCTGTTGGTGTGCTGCAGCTGCTGGAGGCCAAACACCATTGCCAATGGCAGGTTCCTCCTTTTCCTACCTCAGCCCTGAAGGTCGTTGCACATCTGACAGCTTCAACCGCCAAGTGTCTCAAAGAGCATCTGAGCAAATGCTTCAAGAGCTCTTGAAGGAGAAGGAGAAGGAGGAGAAGGAAGAAACCACCCAGGACTCAACTAAGCAGCTGAGAAGAGCTGAAAGGGGCAATGCCAGGCTGCAGAAGAGGCTGGAGGAGCTGGAGAAAGCTCACTTGCAGGAGACCTCTTCACACCACCCCGAAAGAGAACCACAGGAGGTGCAGAGGCAGGCGACTGCCACTGTCTGTGCTGGAACCCAAACACCACTGCTGATGTGGGCTTCCTGCTCAGGCAAAGAGCAACAGGTAAGGGAGGGCTTTCGAGGTAAGGACTTGGCTGGAGGATGACACTCAGAGAGCTGTGGTCAAGAGCTTGATGTCTGTGTGGGCAGCACTGCTGAGTGGTGTCCCTGAGAGCCTAGAGAGGTGTGCCCAAGAGAGCCCCATGCAGGTCAACAAGCCCAAGCTTTAGGCCCTGCACCTGTCTTGGAGTGGGCCCAAAGCTGGCCAAGGGCTGAGGGAGGAAGAGATTGAGAGCAGAGAAGGCTGTGGGAGGCAGGGCCAGGGAAACTGTCCAGGAGGTGGCCAGGTGCTCTTGCAGCCCAGAACAAGGCCAGGGGCACCGTGGGCTGCATGAGAAGCAGTGAGGGCAGAGCAGGGGGAGAGAGGGGATTGTGCCAGTGGGAGAAGGACAGGGACCTGGCTGCTCCAGCAGGTGCAGAGGAGGAGCTCAGAGCTCATCAGGGGGCTGCAGCAGCTGCCCTGGGGGACAGGCTGAGAGAGTGCTTCATGTGCTGGGCTTCAGAGGGCTCCAGTAACAGCTGGCATGGATCTTCCCCCAGCCAACAGAAAGACAGCTGCAGGCAGAGCTCGACGATGCTTTGGGCAAGCTGCTGCTAGCAGAAGTGGCAGCGAAACTTCACCAAAGAGAGAAGGAGGAGCTGCAGGAAGATCACTGCCGCCTGCAAGCTGCACATGAGGAGCTGCAGCAGCTGGTGGCTGAGCTGCAGCAGCGCTTGTCGAGGGGTGGGCAGAGTCACTGCAGAGCAGCACTTTGTTTGGAGGAGAGTGAGCAGCAGTGGCTGGACACGGTGAGAGAGGAGAACCTCCAGCACGAGCACACGCAGGTCAGTTCCACTGCATCTGCTCCTCTGCGCCTTGGCTTCCGACGCGGCTGCGGTCGTGGCTCGCAGGGGCTGTGCCTTGGCTCTGGCTCTCGTGCTCAGTGCTGAGGCTTTGACTCTCCTGCTTTAGGCCAAGAGAGCTTTTGCTGTCAGAAGAGAGCTGAAGACCACAAAGCCTTCACGGAAGTACATTGGGCAGCAGCTTGAAGCTCTGGGCAGAGCAAACAGGCTGCTGAGGGACAGCTCCCGGGAGCTGGCCTGGCTGAGGGCAGAAAAGAGAAGAGGTGAGGCTTGGCACCTGGAAATGGGCAGAATGCATCCACCTGCACAGTAAGTGCCAGCACTCTGGGTTTGTCCCCACACAGCCACTGTGGCCCTTTCCAGTGCAGCTTTTCTGTCCCCCTGCCCTTCCTTGGCTCTGCTCAGCAGGCTGGGGGCACCTTGCAGGCAGCAGAGCGTGCACAAGAGTGAGCCTTGGGCTGTGCCTTTCCCCAGGCCTGCTTTGCTTTCTCTGCCCTGCCCCTGAAGGAACAGAGCTGCCCAGCCCCCTTGGGAGGGTGCTTATTGAGTTTCTTTCTCCCAGGCTGCTGCAGCCACCTCCTCTCCCTGCAGCTGTGGTGGAACAGAGGAGCTGCCTGGCTGCTGCTCTTGGCCTCCCACTGAAGACAGACAGCCTGGGAATGCAGAGGGGACAGCACAGGAGCCTGTGGGCCAAAGCCACTCTCCTGGGCTGCCATGTCAGCAGGGCACCTTCAGTGGGAGGTTACAGCAGGAGCAGGGAAAGAGCTCTGGAGTCCTTCCCACCTCCTAGGAGAGGTTCTCCAAAGGCAGAGCTAACATCAAGCCTGACAGCAGACAGCAGAAGTCTCTGTTCCTCTTGTGGCCTTCCACCCTTTGTTGCTGCTTGTCCACAGACATCTCCCGGGCTAGAGCTGCCCTAGAGCTAACTCTGCCTCTTGCTTTCCTCTCCAGGCCCTGAGGAAGACCAATCCAGAGCTGCTGGGGATTTGCCATGGACATCTCCTGCTCTTCCCTCAGCTCTGCCTCAAGCTCCACGCCCCCTGCCAGGGCAAGGCTGTGCCCAATGGTGATGCTCAGCAGAAGGATTATTGAAGTGGACCAAATCACACAAGCACAGAATGTTAGGGGTTGGGAGGTGCCTCGAAGGATCACCCAGCCCAACCCCCTGCAGAGCAGATCACACAGGATCACCTCCAGCCTCTTCCAGTCCTCTGTCACCTTCACAGTGTTTATGTGGAACTTGCTATGCCTCAACTTCCACCCTTTGCCCCCTGGGCACCACGGGCAGAGCCTGGCTCCACGCTCTTGGCACTCACCCTTCCCATACTTATCAGCATGTGTGAGGGCAGCCCTCAGGCTCCTCTGCTGCAGGCTAAAGCTCCCAGCCCCTCAGGCTCTCCTCCCAGGGGTGCTGTTCTGAGTGCTGGCATGGGGCACTGGCTATGTTTCCAGCCACCCAGTGGTTGCTGCTGCCCGTTGGAAGCAGCCAGCTTGGTCCTGCTGGGTTCGTGGCAGCGATGGAATCGACCTGCCAGGCTCTGCCAGATTTACACTGCAGCCATTGCCCCCCACGGGGCAGAGGCTTTGCCCCCTTGGCCTGTCTGACTGCAGCACACATTTCACACTCTTGCATCAGCTCTGCAGCAGTCTCCACGGTTAACTCCACCCCTCCATCTCAAGCCCACCTCTGTCTTGCATCCTTTCCCTGATGGCCTGAGGCCAAGGAGAGAAAAGGAAGAGAGCAGCAGAATTGTCCTCCAAATCCTTCCTTTCTCTTCTCTCCTAGCAGAGAAAACACAGAGGAGGAGGCAGAGAAATGTCTTTCAACTCCTTCTCTTTTCTCTTCCAAGCAGAGAAGAATCAGAAAGAAAGCAATAGGAGTGGAAAGATATTTTTTCTTTCCCTTCACTTCTTTTTCTTTTCTTTTCTTTTCTTTTCTTTTCTTTTCTTTTCTTTTCTTTTCTTTTCTTTTCTTTTCTTTTCTTTTCTTTTCTTTTCTTTTCTTTTCTTTTCTTTTCTTTTCTTTCCTTTTCTTTTCTCTACTCTTCACTTTTTTCTTTTATTTTCTTTTCCTTTCTTCTCTTTTCCTTTCTTTTCTTTTTGTCTCTTCTATTTTCTTCTATTTTATTTTGCTTCTCCTTTTCTTCTCTTTTCATCTTCTCTTGTCTTCTTTCTCTTCTTTACTGGTTTTCTTCTCTCTTTTCTCTCTTTTTTTTCCTTCTATTTTCTTTTTTTTTTGTTTTCTTGTCTTCTTATCTTTTCCTATTTACTTTTTCTATTCCACTTTCCTTTTTCCTTTCCTTTCCTTTTTCCTTCCTTTCCTTTCCCTTTCCTTTCCTTTTCCCTTTCCTTTCCTTTTCCCTTTCCTTTCCTTTTCCCTTTCCTTTCCTTTTCCCTTTCCTTTCCTTTTCCCTTTCCTTTCCTTTTCCCTTTCCTTTCCTTTTCCCTTTCCTTTCCTTTTCCCTTTCCTTTCCTTTTCCCTTTCCTTTCCTTTTCCCTTTCCTTTCCTTTTCCCTTTCCTTTCCTTTTCCCTTTCCTTTCCTTTTCCCTTTCCTTTCCTTTTCCCTTTCCTTTCCTTTTCCCTTTCCTTTCCTTTTCCCTTTCCTTTCCTTTTCCCTTTCCTTTCCTTTTCCCTTTCCTTTCCTTTTCCCTTTCCTTTCCTTTTCCCTTTCCTTTCCTTTTCCCTTTCCTTTCCTTTTCCCTTTCCTTTCCTTTTCCCTTTCCTTTCCTTTTCCCTTTCCTTTCCTTTTCCCTTTCCTTTCCTTTTCCCTTTCCTTTCCTTTTCCCTTTCCTTTCCTTTTCCCTTTCCTTTCCTTTTCCCTTTCCTTTCCTTTTCCCTTTCCTTTCCTTTTCCCTTTCCTTTCCTTTTTCCTTTCCTTTCCTTTTCCCTTTCCTTTCCTTTTCCCTTTCCTTTCCTTTTCCCTTTCCTTTCCTTTTCCCTTTCCTTTCCTTTTCCCTTTCCTTTCCTTTTCCCTTTCCTTTCCTTTTTCCTTTCCTTTCCTTTTTCCTTTCCTTTCCTTTTTCCTTTCCTTTCCTTTCCTTTTTCCTTTCCTTTCCTTTCCTTTCCTTTCCTTTCCTTTCCTTTCCTTTCCTTTCCTTTCCTTTCCTTTCCTTTCCTTTCCTTTCCTTTCCTTTCCTTTCCTTTCCTTTCCTTTCCTTTCCTTTCCTTTCCTTTCCTCCCCTCCCCTCCCCTCCCCTCCCCTTCCCTCCCCTCCCCTCCCTTCCCTTCCCTTCCCTTCCCTTCCCTTCCCTTCCCTTCCCTTCCCTTCCCTTCCCTTCCCTTCCCTTCCCTTCCCTTCCCTTCCCTTCCCTTCCCTTCCCTTCCCTTCCCTTCCCTTCCCTTTCCCTCAACTGTTTCCCTCCAGCTGTTACTAGATAAACACACACATTCCTCTCAGGAGCAAGCAGCAGTGATGCAGCCATACAAAGATTTGCTCCTGTGTGAATTCAGGAGAGATCAGAACAATAAATCAAGTGGAAGTATTTCTGACTGTCCATGCTGTGGCTCCTGCTGCACTCCTTCTACACACAAGCAGCTGTGGACACAAGTGGTGTCCCCCAGGGATCACTGCTGGAGACAGTTCTCTTTGCTATCTTTATCAGTGGTCTGGCCAAGGTGCCCAGTGGACCTGCAGAACATCTGCAGCTGGCACCATGCTGGGTGGGAGCTTTCATCTGTTCCAAGGCTCTGCCAAGGGATCTGGACAGGCTGGATCCATGGGTCGAGGCCAATGGGATCAGGACCAGCAAGGGATCGTGGCCCTGTACCTTGCCCTGCTGAGGCTGCTCCTCGAGCAGTGGCTTCAGTTTTGGGGCCCTCACTCCAAGAAGGACACTGAGAGTCTGGAGCAGGTCCAGTGAAGGGCACCCAAGCTGGGGAAGACTCTGGAGAACAGGGCTGGGGAGGAGCAGCTGAGGGAGCTGAGGAAATCTGGCTTGGAGGAGACTGAGGGGAGCCCTCATTGCTCTCTGCAGCTCTCCACAGATCAAGTGGTGTGGGCTTTTTGTTGCCTCTGGCTTGGGCTTCCATCTGGTTTTTAGTATGTTTTTATATCATCTCTGCTAAGTTCTCTTAAGGCCCATTCTAAACCACCTTTGCCCCAACAGAATCTCTTCTCTCCCAGCGTGCAGACTGTTCTTAGTCTGTCTGCAGCAGCTCTGTGCAGAGAGGAGCACTGCTGTGTCATCCCTCTGTATCCTTCCTAAACCTAACTGCCCTTCTTGAGGCCCACTCAGTGCGGATACCTCTCTGCTCCTTCTCCCTGTTTTCAGCAGCAGTTGAGCATCTCCCCATAGACTCCTGCAGCCAAACCCTCCACAAGGCGTCAGCTGCCTGTCAGCCTGCACTCCTCCTTACACAGCCGGGGACAGCATTTTTCACAGCAATCTGCCAGTGCTCAGTTAGAGTCAATGCCAGATCCACCCAGACTCCTCAAGCTCCCTCGCAAGTTGCTCCCTGCTTTCTCGAGCTCTGATTTGATAAGCAGGTGTCTCTAGGTGTGGTTAAATTGCATTTAACCCCGGGGGTAATTAATGGAGCACAGGAGGAAAAGTTGGTTCAGACAAGGGCCACTGTTGCGGAGGGGAGTTTAGTTTGGGTTTTGGGGGAATGAAATGTGAGGCCGAATTGGAAAGAATTTAAGAGATTTATTATCAACACTAAAATCCTCTTCCCCAAACTTATTTGTAAGTATCCCACGTAAGTTCTTGGTGCGCGGTTGCGAATTAACATACAGAATGACTAAAATGAAGAGTCTGTGATCTGGGGGAGTTCACTGGAAGCTTGAGAGATTATTCAGTCTTTAGATTAAGTTTGTCAGTTACTCACAGTCCGGATTCAGTTCTGAGAAGTCTTAGAGTGCTGTGAACTGAGGCGTGCTGTTTGAGCTTCCACGGGTCCGAGCCAAACTGGGCGTTGGCTTCCAAAGGCTGGCGGGGATCGTAGCGCTGCTAAGCTCCGTGCCGTCCCGAGCCGGCTGTAGCCTTATTGCTGCGAGTGCCGAGCGAGTGCCGAGCTGTGCCGCTGCGTGTGAGCAAGGGTACCAGTCGAAAGGAGAGCAGTGGAAAAGGAACGCTCAACTAAGGCAAATGCAGCATTTTTATACTGTTCAGAAGAGGTGTATCTGACCAGACTGATGCTAATACAAGTGTACAATACTGATTGGTTTAAAGTTATAATTAATTCATACATTGGCTAATTTTCACCAAAACAACCTGTGGAACCACCCAGGGGTCAGCCCCCAGCAGGTGCTCATCGGGTGGTCACAATGCATGAGAACCAAGGCCTTTTTTCCAAAACAATAGCCTATGTTTACATTTTTTGCCCCTCTGGGGGAGAAATCTTCCCAGAGGCTGTACGGTGGCTGGGACAGCAGCTGCCGTCATGCAAGCAGATGAAAGCAATATTTCGACTTCTCGATGGAAGGCCTTTTTGAGCCACAAGTCTTTGTATAAATGAGGGTTTTGCAAGAAAGCTCTGCTACCCTCCACCACAGCCACAAAGGCCTTTCGGTTTTCTTTCGCTCTTTCCCCCTTCCTTTCTCAGGGGCCCCATGGCCCTGTGGTTCTTACCAGGCAACCAAAGAGGGCAGGGGTGCCAAGGTCCCAGAGGTTGCTTGGCTGGGCACAGCAGGGCAGGGAGCAATTCTGAGTGCTCAGCAGCCCAGGTGTAACCTCAAGGCCAGCTGGGGCCCAGAGCTGGCAGCAGAGCCCCACTCTTCCCAGCGTGTCCCAGGGCTGTGGCACATCCAGTGCCCACCAGGACAAAGCCCAAGGGGCAGCTGAGCCACTCGAGAAGCTCCAGCTCTGCTGGCTGCGGGGCTGCTCATCGGCCCAGTGCTCTCATTGCTGCCTCTGCTGCTCGGTTCCTCCCAGCTGTGCTGTGCAGACAGAAGTCATTTCAAGAGGTGCTGGGGGTTGGTTGGTTGCAGCTGCTTCTGGAGGTCTTTCTGTAACTATGTTTGCTGGTCCCTTTCTGTGAAGATGTTTCTCTCTTTCTCTCAACAGGTTTGCCTCTTGAAGTCATAGGTTCGTAGAAGGGTTTGGGTTGGGAGGGACCTTAAAGATCATCCAGTTTCAAGCTCCCTGCCATGGGCAGCTTGCTCAAGGCCTCATCCAGCCTGGCCCTGGACGCTACCAGGGATGGGGCATCCACAGCCTCCCAGGGCAAGTGGTTGCAATGTCTCACTACCCTCACTGGAAAGAATTTCTTCCTACTGTCCAGTGGGAATCTGCCCTCCTCAGGCTTCAGTCCATTCCCCCTTGCCCTATCTCTGCAAGCCCTCAGCAAAACCCTTGCTGGCTTTCCTGGCCCCCTTCAGGTCCTGGAAGGCTGCTGGAAGCTCTCCCCAGAGCCTCCTTCTCTGCAGGCAGAACAGCAGCGTGTTGCTGTCTCGCAGGGAATCCTTTTGTTTCTCTTCCTCCACACAGAACTGTTTCGAGCTTTGTTTTCCCAACACAGGCTCCCTCTCATCCCGGCGTCGGCTTTGGGCGCGGCTGGGCTCTGCTAGCCCTGCTCTACAAATATCACCCTTCAGCCTGCTCTGTCGGGCAGCTTCGCCCGCCGGGCACCGCAGGCTGTGGGCGACGAGGGGCAGGCGGCTGGGGCCGAGGGCCGGGGCCGGTCGCGCCGCAGGCTTCCCGCAGGCAGCACCCAGGGGGCTAAGATGCCTGCGGGCTAAGCCCCCTGCCTGGGCGCTCCTCGGCCCAAGGCTCGGGCCAGGCTGGGCTCCATGCTCACCGCAGCCCTGCTCTTCTCCCGTGCCTGCCGCACAGCCCCCGGGCACGCACCGGCAGCGGCGGCACCCGCGGCAGCGGCACCCGGGCCGGGGGCGCTCAGGGCGTCCTGCCCTTCACACTTGGCTTTCCCGAGCTGATTTCGCCCCCCTCTGCGGAACGCAGGAGCCTCCCAGGCACACGCGGCCTGTGCTTGTGTCGTGCTGCGGGGGCTGCGTCCCCTTTGCCACCCTGCATGTGGCTCCCCGCTCCGTGCCCCGAGCAGAGCGGCCGAAGCCGCCCCGAGCAGAGCGGCCGAAGCCACCCCGAGCCCGCAGGGCAGCCTCTGCCTGCTCTGCAGCGAGCCCAGCCCGCAGACAAGCCCTGCCCAGAAGGGATGGGTCCGGCCGGCAGGCAGCGCTGCGGCGGCAGCACACCCCCGGGCACGGCAGCACTGGCGGAACTGCCCCCAGGCGCCCCTCGCTCCTCCCCGGGGGCGAGCAGCTTGCTGCGACCAGGGGCGGGGACGGCAGCGCAGGAAGGGCCGGCCCGCCGAGGTCAGCGCTGGGGACCTGCCGGACACAGGAGGGAGGCAGTGGCAGGGCAGCTCCGGATGCTACAGGGGCGGCAGCCCTGCAGCCACTGCAGAACCACAGCAGCATGGACACGCTGAGGCTCAGCACCAGCAAGCTCCACGGACTGCAAAGTGCAGCTCCCTTTGCTGCTCTAGAGCTGCTCAGGGCCAGAAATGCACCCAGGATCACTGGCAGCATCTGCATGGCTTTACTGGGAGTGCTCCAGGTGCCACAAGCTGCTTCTGCCCACGTCTGCCGTGGCACATCCCCCAGTCACGTTGGCACTGCTCTCCTCCAAAGCCTTGGAGCCTGTGTCCAGGTGCAGAGAACAGAGGAGGACAATATCTCTGTCCAGAGGAGCAAGACCTGTTCTTAGAGATGTCCCTGGGGTGAAACTGTTAAATATGAGCCACCAAAACTTAGAGCTAAGTTGAAGGAGTTTTATTTTGGCAAGCAAGGAGCAGCGCTGGGCGCAGGGCAGTTTATCTCCGCAGCTGCACACTGTACACACGTGGCTGCAGGGCTTTTATCTCCGCTCAGATACACACTCATAGAGCAGTGTAATCCATATTCTATCATTTCCAGAAACGGGTGCAGTTTTGCCGGGAACTGTTGCACATGCCTGCTAACCCTCCTGGGGTTGAATGAGCTCTGCCTCTAAAGTACGCAGTCAGGTTAGCTGCGATTGAATCAAAGCATGACGTCTGTGCCTCAGAGAGCATCGGAGCTATGCAATGGCATCTGAGCGTGTAAGTATGAGCAGCTGAGCGCTTCAGGTGAAGGTCAGACTCTGTGTCTGATCCTTGCAGGTGGGTCAGAGAGCTGAGCTGCACTGCAGGCAGGGTCAGAGCTGAGCTGAACTGAGCTGAATAGATCTGAACAGAGCTGAATCTGAACACGTGGTGCATCTGTGCACCCCTCTTTATGGACTGTGGGCCGAGATTAATGCGCCCTTTGGCCACCAGAGTGACCAATCAGGTTGGCAGTTAGCCAAACCTTACCATAATAGGCAGGAGGCTCTTGCCTGGACTTTCCCAAGTATGGAGATCACATGGGTTGGCCCCAGGGGGACATGATCTGGGTGTGTGTGGCTTACACACCGTGTTTACAACCAGGGGTCCTGGTGGAAAAACATGTGCAGGCATATAGAGGCATAAAAAAGCCTCTGTTCAGGCCTACAGGCCCTCCACCACAGTCATGCACTGAGAAACCTAAGAGTGGTGTTTGATTTTAAACACCAATATCTCTGAGCTCCTGTATTCTTTCTGCCAAGGCTTTAACATATTTAGAGATGTTGAAGTCTCCGACTAGCTTTTCATTCATAGGCATCCCCTGAGTATATGGCATTCCAAACATCATCTCATGTGCTGACAATCCTGTCTCACTTTGGGGTTCGGTTCGTACATTTAGTAATGCTAAGGGAAGGCATTTGACCCGAGAAAGCTGAAGTTTCTATCATCAATTTGGTTAACTGCTGTTTCAGAGTTTGATTCATTCTTTCACCTTTGCCTGAGCTCTGGGGGTGCCATGGGGTATGGCATTCCCACCGGGTCCCCAGCGCATCACTTAGAAGTCTAATTACTCTGGAGGTAAAATGTGAACCTTTGTCTGAATCTATTACTTACTTGTATTACTCCAT
This sequence comes from Pogoniulus pusillus, assembly GCF_015220805.1. NCBI lineage: Eukaryota > Metazoa > Chordata > Aves > Piciformes > Lybiidae > Pogoniulus > Pogoniulus pusillus. Next base: position 172,617 of record NW_026974736.1, read on the forward strand.
ATCTGGGAATCAGTTGTTCCAAGAGGAACTTTGCTACCACTGCTGCAGTTGCCCGAGTTGATGGGAAGGCTTCTACCCATCCTGTCAGCTGCTCTGCTATGACCAATAGATATTTGATTCTTCTTTATTATTCCAGTTTACAATCCTTGTCCCTAACGGACTCTCTGGGGGAATGTCTGGCAATCTTTTTTTTGAACTTTTGGGTCCCTTCCTATCCTCCCGCCCCTTGGAAGTGGTTTTGTCCCATGGCTGTCCAGTCGTGTTTGCACTTGCTTCGGTTTTTCCCCGGCCAAGCCTCTTGCGAGGGATTGGAACCCGCGGTACTGAAAAGCCTCCGCACTCGCTTCGGAGCTGCGTTCCGTCTCACGCATTTCAGACAGCCGAATCCCACCCGACCGAACGGACACGCTTTGTACTCACACTCCAAGGCTTCTTCGTTCGGATCTTGGCGCGCAGCATTACAGGTCTCAACGTGTCTCTTGGCGGCGAACTCACAAATTTCTCAGTTTTAATTTTTTTTTTCCCCCTGCTTGCCTTTCCAGGTCTAAAACATCACTGCCAGTTCGCAGCCTAAGCGTGGTAGGAGGGTCTGCCAAAAGTGGCGGAGGTGCACCTTTCCGTCCTAGGTTCTTAGTCTGCGGAGTTCTGGTGATCCCAGACGAGCCCCCAAACTGTTAAATATGAGCCACCAAAACTTAGAGCTAAGTTGAAGGAGTTTTATTTTGGCAAGCAAGGAGCAGCGCTGGGCGCAGGGCAGTTTATCTCCGCAGCTGCACACTGTACACACGTGGCTGCAAGGCTTTTATCTCCCGCTCAGATACACATTCATAGAGCAGTGTAATCCATATTCTATCATTTCCAGAAACGGGTGCAGTTCTTCCTGGAGCTGTTGCACATGCCTGCTAATCCTCCTGGGGGTCTCTCTGGTGGTCGTGAGGCTGAAGTAACGAGTCTTCCTCAGGTGTCCTTATGACTCGCTCTTTGCGTCTTCACGTTCGTGCGCTTTTTAGTTTCTTCTCTGCCATGCTCATGGCGCTTCTCTGTTATTGTTCGTCCCTGGCTTCGCTTCAGTGAGCTCTGACACACCCCTGTTTTGTTCACGTCCCCCATTGACAGGCTGCGATCTCTTCACGGCGTTTTCTGTTATCGCTTGTAGGTTCCAACGTCTCCAGCTTAGCTCCGACACAGCCATGCTCCCCTGTTTTGCTCACATCCCATGTTGACAGGGGCTATCTTTCCACAGTACTCTGTGTTACCACTTGTAGCATTCAACGTCTCCTGCTTAGTTAGCTCCAACACTCCCTGCTCTGCCATTCTCACATTGTCATATTTTCATTTTCTCATATTTTTAGATTCTGCTCTTCCCTGTCTCATATTGATGCGGGTACCATTTTTCACAAAACTAAGGTGCAAGCCAGACCAGATAGCACCACAAAAGTATTTATTAAAAGATAAGTTGAAGAAACCAGAGGAAGAGAGAGAGAAGGGGAGAGAGAGGGAGAGGGAGGGCCAGCAGCACTCGCCAGCTCTTCTTTCTGCCTCTGGCATGCAAAGCTGTCCCAGCTGCTGATGCCAGGAGCCTTCTTCTCTTGCTCCCCCGCAGCTCTATCAAAGGGGTGGCAAAGCTGGGGGTACTTTTCCCACGACTGGGGCTGATGATGTTGCATGTCCGCAGGTGGTTGAAGTTTGAGGAGGACGTGGAAGACGGCGGTGAGCGCTGGAGCAAGCCCTACGTGGGCACACTGCCCCTGCCCAGCCTCTTGGAGCTGAAGAGCTTCATCACCAGTGGGACGGTGCTGCTGGACATCAGTGCCAGCAGCATGGAGGAGATTGCAGGTACCGTGGGCTCTGTGTCCCTCTGGCAACGGCCACAGTCCTCTCGCCGTGGTGCCCTCCACTCCCCGCTCAAAGCCTGCCCCAGTGGCAGGGCCCTTCCCACAAGTGCTGCTGTGTGCAAGGTGTGGCTCGGCTGCAGAGCAGACGTCCAACCCTCGCACCAGGTTTGCCCTCGAGGGCGGCATCCTTCTGGAAGCCATTTGTGGGGTTAGAGAAGCGACTGCAGAAGGTGTTGGGGCTTGGCAGGTCGCAATTAGAAACAGGCTTGGGGGATGGGAGGTTGGTGCTCTGAGTCCCCTCCTTCCCTTTGCCACCCCCAGATGCCATCCTGCAGCAGCAAGGACAGCTCACAGGGCCTGAGGAACAGGCGTGGGCAAGAGTCCGAGAAGTTCTTCTGATGCAGCATCAGCATCAGAAGAAGAAGGAGAGGAGCTGCTGGCTGCCCAAGGCTGTGGCACCAGGTGAGGTGTTGTGCAGGCCTTTGACAGCAGCTGGGGATGCTGCTCAGGGGGACAGACTCTCAGGGTCCCACCTGACAGTCACACAGCCAGAGCAGGAGCAAAGCAAGCCTGTGGTCACAAGTGGGCATCTTTACCTTGCTTCCACGGCCACAGGAGCACAGGAAGACGCCAGGAGCTGTCGATGGCAGCGCTTTGCCAAGCCAGCCGGGGAGACACACTGGTCCTGAGCTGGAGTGGACGGGCAGGTGAGAGCTTTGCCAGGGCGGGGTTTGTTCTGGTGGCCTTTGCAACGTCAGCATGCACCTTCCCTGCTAGCAGGTGTCTGGGCTTAGCTGCTTCACTGGAGGGCTGCACGACCCCACCTATGTCCCCGGGGCTGGGCGGGTGGCAGACGTGGGCAGCTGGGCTCAGGCACAGCATCATCGCACCTGGGTCTCCTTGAGTCGGGGTGGCAGCAGAGGTGTCAAGGCCTGCGGGTAGAGGTCTGCTGCTTCTCAAGGCAAGAGACTGCTTGGGTGAGAGGGGAGGGGCTCTCAGGTCAGGCCTCCCCTTGTTGGAGGAGCTTTTCTGTGTGCCTCCCATTGCAGCGGGTACGAAATGAGCTGGAGCAGACTTGCGGCAGGGAGCCGCCTGCAGGAGCAGTGGCAGGAGTTGTTCTTTCCTCTAGGCTCTGTGGAGGGCTCATCCGGGACGTGAAGTGCAGAGCCCTGTGGTACTGGAGCAACTTTCGCGATGCTCTCAGCCTGCAGTGTCTGGCGTCCTTCCTCTTCCTCTACTGTGCCTGCATGTCCCCGGTCATCACCTTTGGGGGACTGCTGGGGGAGGCGACCGAAGGCCACATCGTGAGCACCTCTCTGGGCTGGCGAGGGGCCCAAACTCGGGCACCAGTCCCTGCTGCAGTCACTTTGCCTTGCTGTTGGGTGTTTTGCTCCCCTGATGATTTCTCTCCTCACTGCTGCCTCTCTTCCCCGGGCAGGGTGCCATGGAGTCCCTGCTGGGTGCCTGCCTGTCCGGTGTGCTCTACTGCCTCTTTGCGGGCCAGCCTCTCACCATCCTCGGCAGCACCGGGCCCGTCCTTGTCTTTGAGAAGATCATCTACCAGTTCTGCAAGTAAGGCTGCCTGCCAGAGCCAGCTGCTGTGAGAGCCTGCCCAAGAAGACAACCATGAAGAGGAGATCTTTTGCCTTTGCTGTTCTTAGTGGCAGTGGTTAGATTGCCATTGCCTTCTGTGTCAGAGATGTCTCAGGCTGCTGCTTTAGCACGGGATGCTGCACGGCCTCTGAAGGATAGAGGGGGGGGGTGGGAGGTCAGTTCAGGGTTTCAGGGTCAAAGCCAAGCAGCAGCAGCAGCAGCAGCAGCAGCAGTGAATGAACCACGAGCGTGTGAATGTCCAGGGAAGATGAGACAGATTGCTCTGGTTTGGGAACGAGGGAAGCTTTGCTTTCCTCTGAGCACAGCCGCGGGCACCTCTTAGCCTGATCTGTGCTGGAAGGGGAAATCTCTTTTGCCAGGCAGCCTCTCATCAACCTCTCATGATCGGCCTGAGTAGCCAGCATTGCATTGTTCTGAGACAGCATGGCATCCTGACTCTGCACCTGAGATCCTGCCTATGTATCCCTGGAGAGAGTGCCCAGAAGAAGACAGCAGCACAAGGTCTGAGACAGTCATTGTAATGGTTTGGGTGTTCCCCGCCCCCCACACTTTAGAAATCACCCAGACTAGACTCAGCCAGCTCTGGAAATATGAATGAAGCTTTTAGTTACAGCTGGCACAATATACAAGAAGTTAGTTACAGTACATACAGTTATAGACAGAGATGTACAAGGTAAAACGTAATACAGAAACACAACTCCCCTCCCAGAAACCTGAGTCCCCAGGAGGGGCTCTCAACCACCCCTTCACCTTCCCCCTACCCCTCTCAACCTTACCCCAGTCCCAGAGAAGAATAGAGGTTCGGCCAGAGGTTAAGAAGCAAAGTGTGTTAGCCCAAAATGGAGTGTGAGGTTAGGGAGATGCAGTTTGGCCAGTAGCCCCAGCGAGAGTGAAGGCAAGTGTGAGAGTGGTTATCTAATGTTTTCGTTTCTTGTTCCTATGCATCTCAGCAAGGCTGTGAGGGAAGTAGACAGCACCATTGTTTTCCTTTCACAGCCTGTAATATAGTTCTTCTCAGCAAAACATTCTAGTCTGCTTCAAACTAGCACAGTCATTTCCCCTGAGCTGGGAAGAATCTCCTTTCCCCTCAAGCCAGGAGGATTCCAGCCTCAAAGTCTGCAGGCAGACTCCCCTGAAGTTTGGACACTAGTAATAGGCTGTGACGTAGCCCTGGAGGGTGATTATTGCTTAATAAGAATTGTAAGGGAATGCTTTAATGCCTCTGTAATATCTGTTGCTTCTGCCATAGAGCAGAAAGAGCTTTCAGCCCACTCTGCTGGGCGAATACTATATAGACCCCAAGCGGCATTAAGCTGCGGGGAAAAATCCTCTCTCTGTTTATAGTTTGAATGTTTGCTGGTTATTAATCAGTTATAGTGTGGTATTAATCCTAGAATGTTTCCATGACTGTGTAGAATCCTTTTAATATTAAATACAGTGGTTGGGGGTGGCAGAGTTCAGAATAGTGAGTTTAATAAATATATATTTTTATAGAATAGAATCTTGCACCAATTAATTTCTCCTCTCCGCCACAATCGGTGTAGGCGGCAGAATACCCCTCCATGACAGACACATATTTCAAGAGAAGTAAAAAGGGCAGTGAGAGGCACCCAAAGAAATGAAAAGAGGGCAAGACCAGAGTGGGAACCAGTGCTGCATCTGAAGGTCTGCTGAGGGCTGCAACCCCTCTGGGCTGTGACCGCCGAGTAACATGGCCCTGACCGGACCTCTTCTGTGCATATCTGGGTTAAGGCTCCTGGCACTGGGACAAACCCAGAACTGCAGTGACTGCATTGCTGCAACTCGAGGGGCAAAACTGTGTCTCAGACACTGGTGTACCATACAATTTATGAGTGCAAAGGACAAAAGTTAGATCCCTGTTTTCAAAACCAAACAGAATATGCGAGGTGTGATGAGAAGTGAACAATCACTTGTTATGATCCAAAGGAAGTTCCCTATCTATGGTGGGTAGAAAGAAGGGCAAATGAAGAGAAAGGGAAATTGTTAGGAAGAAGCCAAATGGCCACGGACTGCAGCTCCTGAGAGGAATGTGTATGTTTATCTAGCAACAGCTGGAGGGGAACAGCTGAGGGAAAGGAAGGGAAAGGAAAGGAAAACAGAATGAAAGAGAAAAGAGAAGAAAAGAGATGAAAAGGGAAGAAAAAGAGAAGAAGAAAAGAAAAAAGTAAAGAAGAGAAAAGGAAAGGGAATAGAAAAGAAAAAAAAAAGAGAAGAAGAGAAGAAAAGAAACACTGGAAAAGATAAGAAGAGAAAAGAAAAGACAAGAAAGGAAAAGAGAAGAAAAAGAAAAGAGAAGAATAGAAGATGGAAAAAAATAGAAAAGAGAAGAAAACCAGAAAATAAGAGAAAAAAGAAAAGCAAAGACAAGAAACCAAAGAATAGAGAAGAAAAGGAGAAGAAAAACAGAAGAGAAGAAAAGAGACAAAAAGAAAAAAAGAAAAGAAAAGAAAAGAGAGAAAAGGAAAAATAAAGAAGTGAAGGGAGAGAAAAAAATATCTTTCCACTTCTTTTGCTTTGCTTTCTGATTCTTCTCTGCTTGGAAAAGAGAAGGAGTTGAAAGACATTTCTCTGCCTCCTCCTCTGTGTTTTCTCTGCTAGGAGAGAAGAGAAAGGAAGGATTTGGAGGACAATTCTGCTGCTCTCTTCCTTTTCTCTCCTTGGCCTCAGGCCATCAGGGAAAGGATGCAAGACAGAGGTGGGCTTGAGATGGAGGGGTGGAGTTAACCGTGGAGACTGCTGCAGAGCTGATGCAAGAGTGTGAAATGTGTGCTGCAGTCAGACAGGCCAAGGGGGCAAAGCCTCTGCCCCGTGGGGGGCAATGGCTGCAGTGTAAATCTGGCAGAGCCTGGCAGGTCGATTCCATCGCTGCCACGAACCCAGCAGGACCAAGCTGGCTGCTTCCAACGGCAGCAGCAACCACTGGGTGGCTGGAAACATAGCCAGTGCCCCATGCCAGCACTCAGAACAGCACCCTGGGAGGAGAGCCTGAGGGGCTGGGAGCTTTAGCCTGCAGCAGAGGAGCCTGAGGGCTGCCCTCACACATGCTGATAAGTATGGGAAGGGTGAGTGCCAAGAGCATGGAGCCAGGCTCTGCCCGTGGTGCCCAGGGGGCAAAGGGTGGAAGTTGAGGCATAGCAAGTTCCACATAAACACTGTGAAGGTGACAGAGGACTGGAAGAGGCTGGAGGTGATCCTGTGTGATCTGCTCTGCAGGGGGTTGGGCTGGGTGATCCTTCGAGGCACCTCCCAACCCCTAACATTCTGTGCTTGTGTGATTTGGTCCACTTCAATAATCCTTCTGCTGAGCATCACCATTGGGCACAACCTTGCCCTGGCAGGGGGTGTGGGGCTTGAGGCAGAGCTGAGGGAAGAGCAGGAGATGTCCATGGCAAATCCCCAGCAGCTCTGGATTGGTCTTCCTCAGGGCCTGGAGAGGAAAGCAAGAGGCAGAGTTAGCTCTAGGGCAGCTCTAGCCTGGGAGATGTCTGTGGACAAGCAGCAACAAAGGGTGGAAGGCCACAAGAGGAACAGAGACTTCTGCTGTCTGCTGTCAGGCTTGATGTGAGCTCTGCCTTTGGAGAACCTCTCCTAGGAGGTGGGAAGGACTCCAGAGCTCTTTCCCTGCTCCTGCTGTAACCTCCCACTGAAGGTGCCCTGCCGAGATAGCAGCCCAGGAGAGTGGCTTTGGCCCACAGGCTCCTGTGCTGTCCCCTCTGCATTCCCAGGCTGTCTGTCCTCAGTGGGAGGCCAAGAGCAGCAGCCAGGCAGCTCCTCTGTTCCACCACAGCTGCAGGGAGAGGAGGTGGCTGCAGCAGCCTGGGAGAAAGAAACTCACTAAGCACCCTCCCAAGGGGCCTGAGCAGCTCTGTTCCTTCAGGGGCAGGGCAGAGAAAGCAAAGCAGGCCTGGGGAAAGGCACAGCCCAAGGCTCACTCTTGTGCACGCTCTGCTGCCTGCAAGGTGCCCCCAGCCTGCGGAGCAGAGCCAAGGAAGGGCAGGGGGACAGAAAAGCTGCACTGGAAAGGGCCACAGTGGCTGTGTGGGGACAAACCCAGAGTGCTGGCACTTACTGTGCAGGTGGATGCATTCTGCCCATTTCCAGGTGCCAAGCCTCACCTCTTCTCTTTTCTGCCCTCAGCCAGGCCAGCTCCCGGGAGCTGTCCCTCAGCAGCCTGTTTGCTCTGTCCAGAGCTTCAAGCTGCTGCCCAGTGTACTTCCATGAAGGCTTTGTGGTCTTCAGCTCTCTTCTGACAGCAAAAGCTCTCTTGGCCTAAAGCAGGAGAGTCAAAGCCTCAGCACTGAGCATGAGAGCCAGAGCCAAGGCACATCCCCTGCGAGCCACGACCGCAGCCGCGTCGGAAGCCAAGGCGCAGAGGAGCAGATGCAGTGGAACTGACCTGAGTGTGCTCGTGCTGGAG